>NW_020955713.1:44693-46205 GCF_003031625.1 Empidonax traillii
GCTGTGGCTGCCCCATCCTTGGCAGTGTTCAAGGCCGAGTTGAGTGGGGTTGAATTTAGAGCAGCCTGATCTAGTGGAAGGTGTTCCTTCCGCAGAGAAGGTGGGTGGAACTGAATCGCCTTTAAGGTCCCTTCTAAGCCAGACTAGTCTGGGATTCACTTCTTGCCTTCTGTCTGTTCTGGCTGTGGGGTGCAGGGATAGGTTTGGGGACTTATGTCTCTGAAACAAGAGCAGGCTAGAAGCAGTAGCTGTGTTAGGCTTGCACCAGAGCTGGCTCTGTTGTGTGTGTTCAGTTGACCACAGCATCTCTAACAAATGCAACTCAGTGCTCTGAATGCAGCAAGAAAAACAAATAGTGACTGAAATGTTGCACTCTGTACCCACCATTCTTAGAAGTGAAAGTAACTCCTCTTGGGTCAGTGGTTTGCGTTAGTTAAAACCCTGCAGCTGTAGATAGCTTAATCCATCTCGAACAATGGGTGGTGCCAGCAAGAAGCCAGCGGTGTCTTCCTTTCTAGCCAAAGAAGAAGCTATTTTCTATGCCACTGACAGAGAGACAAGGCCTCTCTAAACAGTGTGTGGGTAGAAATACAGCAATTTCCATAGCTAGCATGACATGTTTTTCAACTTTGCCTACTCAGAGCAATCCATGGAGCAATTTGCAGGGAGAGAACAAAAGTGGAGCTGGGAATAGCAGCAGCCCTGAGCGCTGCCCAGGCTGGTGCCCACCTGCTCCTGCCTCCCAGCTGCATGTGGGAGCTTCAGATGCCACAGTTCACCTTCACATCAGCTGTTGCTCTGCAGCTTATTCATCACCTGTGCCCACTCATGTCTGTTTCACCAGTCATGAATTCATGGATCAGTTCAGCCCAAAGATACGGACACAGCAGCAACACAGCAAGGGAGACTTCACTAATTAAGTGGCCCTTTTTGAACATAACCTTGGGATCACCTGGTTTAAAGCATTGTGTAACTCTCACTTGTCTTCTTTTTAAAGTGTTACATTTTATCTGGGTGTTCTGGGCAGAGCCAAATAATATTTGTGATTAGCAAAATGTTAACATTACAGTTCTGCTGGTTTACAAAGAGTTTTGTACTCGAAATTCCTGTGAGGAGTTCTATTTCCCTCTACTGTTTTTTGAGCAATATGAGAGTTTTCAGATTAATAGCAAGAATCTGAAGGAGACTGTTATTTCACCACAGGGTATCTGATACTCTCGAGTGTCCCTGGTGGTGCAGTGGCTAAACCACAGCGTTGTCAACGCTGAGATCTGGGTTCGATTCCCGGTTAGGACACTCCCCGGGCAGATGGAGCTCGTTAGCCCTGTAAGGCAACCCATCTACGTCCTGAGGACCTCGCTGCCACCGTCCAAGCGTGCTTGGCCCCGGCAGATGAACCTCAGGATTAAAGGGTGGGCTCAGTTCCGCGCACACTGTGTCTCACCTAAAAAATCCAATGCGCAGGCTGGAAGGTGTTTTTACACCTTCCCCGGTTCTTCGTTCGCGAAGAGA
>NW_020955713.1:46820-99057 GCF_003031625.1 Empidonax traillii
CTGTAAGGCAACCCATCTACGTCCTGAGGACCTCGCTGCCACCGTCCAAGCGTGCTTGGCCCCGGCAGATGAACCTCAGGATTAAAGGGTGGGCTCAGTTCCGCGCACACTGTGTCTCACCTAAAAAATCCAATGCGCAGGCTGGAAGGTGTTTTTACACCTTCCCCGGTTCTTCGTTCGCGAAGAGACTGGCCATTATTATATCTGATACCCTTAAACCGAATTAAACTAAGTTTAACTGGCAGTTCCCCAAGATTTCAATCTAAAAATAGATACCTTTTTAGGAAGCCTGTCTGGTTTGGCTTTGGCTCCTGCGAATGGTTGTCTACTCCAGGAACCGTGAAGCGTATCAGGAGAAAAGCCAGTTATCTCCAACGCAAATGCAAATGCAGCACAGACAGTGAATCAGCCTCTTTGTTAACAAAGAGCAGCAGTTTCACTAATGAGAGGTTTCAAATCCCATTCCAAGCCAAATTTGGCTTTGGCAAGTCTGTGTTGAGAATGCCAAGAATTAAATTCAGGCCTCTCTGTTAATGGAAACAGCCTTACATGACATACTGCAGCAACATCTGCAGCACAACTGCTGCAGGGGGTCTCTTTGGATGGTGTGGTAGTATATTGAAATCAATACTTAACTGACGGTTTGAGGTCTGTCATTGAGGAAAACTATTTGTTATCCCTCCTAATTCCTGTGCAATTTATGACTAAACTAAAATCAAATGTTTGTTAAAGTCAGCAAGCATTAAAGCAACTGTTTCTAAGATAAGCCATTATTGACATCCTGGCTCAACTTCTCCTGCTAGGCTTAATTTGCCTTCAGTTTTAAACAGATCTGAGGATGAAGCACTTTATCTTCATATATCATCATATACGTATATATATATATATGTAATGTGTGTTTGTTACATATATAACATATATCAGCATATCATTGGCAGCATGTGCTGGGCTCGTCCCAACAGAGTGGGGCGGGGGGGGGGGGATTCTGCTCCTCTGCTCCAGTAAGATCCCACCAGCACTACTGCATCCAGCTCTGGGGACCCCAACACAAGAAGGATGTGGAACTGCTGGAACGAGTCCAGAGGAGGCCACGGAAATGCTCCAAGGGCTGGAGCCCCTCTGCTCTGGAGACAGGCTGGGAGAGCTGGGGGGGTTCACCTGGAGAAGAGAAAGCTCTAGGGAGACCTTATTGTGGCCTTTCAGTACTTAAAGGAGGCTTGTGAAAAAAGAGAAAGAGTGACTTTTTACCAGGGCCAGTAGTGATAGACAAGAAGAAATCCTTCCCTGTGAGGGTGGAGAGGCCCTGGCACAGGTTGCCCAGAGAAGCTGTGGCTGCCACATAATGGAAGTGTCCAAGGCCAGGTTGGATGGGCCTTGGAGCAACCCGGGATAGTGGAAGGTGTCCTTGCCCATGACAGGGGGGCTTGAACTGGGTGATCTTCCAGTTCAAGTTTGATCTTCCTCCCAACTTGAACCATCCTGTGATATGTAATTTACAGCTTTGTGTGACAGCAGGAGCAGCAGAAAGGTGCAAGAAATTCCCTACTGCAGTTTTGTGGGAAAATTGATCCGTGCGAGTGTTTAGGGTTAAAGTTGGGCTGAAAAGGGAAATTGCTCTTTTGTGGGGCAACTGTTTGCAAATGACTTGCAGTATTTGAGATTTTAGTTATTTTCAGGAAGAAGTGGATGTTTCAGGCCATGTACTGACCTTGTGGAAGCTCTTATTTATGCCCACCCAAATGAGAGATTTCTGGAGCCTGGCCTTTCCAACACATTTCTATGCCAGCTCAGGTCTCAGGAATCATCCTGTTCGTGAGTTCTTCCTTGTTAAGCTCCTGCCCAAACTCACCAAAAATGGAGCCACATGCTACATGTTTTTTGTAGTGTTTGGGGGGGGGGTGTTGTGCTGTTTGATGGGAGTTTATTTTGTCTGTTTGTTTGTTTTTATTAAGTTATATTTTATTTTTATTTTTAATTTGCTTCTCTCAGCAAAGTTCTGGAAGAAAGGATTTGGACCCATCTTTTTTTATACTGGCAATGAAGGTGACATCTGGACTTTTGCTCAGAACTCTGACTTTATATTTGAGTTAGCAGAGGAACAGCAAGCACTTGTCATTTTTGCTGAGCACGTGAGTATTTTAGTCATTATGCTTACTGTAGAATCTTGTTCTGTTTACTGTTACCAAATTCAGCTTTCTGCAGGTCTAGAATACTCTTGCCATGAAGCTGAGTCAGACCTGCTGTAGCCTTTCTCCTCGTAGTAGCAGGTCTTCTTTACTTAATCATGGTTTCTGAATAATTTTTTACTATGCCTGTCAGCACTCCAGGACACAGACTGCTGTTTCAGTAAAATCTATGCCATGGTGTATTTGCTTTTTTAAGTAGTTTCTACAAGCCTTGAACTCCATGCTGGAGTAGAGAGTTACTTTGGATAATGTTTAATCTTTTTAGCCTCCAAAGTCCCAAACCAACCTTTCTCACACTACTCTATTAAATCTACTATATATCAACTTAGGCATGAAGAGGTTATCCTATTTCCTTTTCTAGCTGGGGATTTCAGGAGAGATGCATGTGCTGAGAGCCCATCTGGCACACACTGAAGTAGCTTGTGTAGTAGTAGGATGTACTGTCCATCCTCTTCAGGATCTGTGCTGAAGGTCTCTGTGTATCTAGTGCAGGAGACAAAGTACTTCCTCAGTTATGAACAAGTTAGAGGACACCTCATGCTCTGTTATCTCTTCCTATCAGTGCACACTTACCCCAGCTCTATGGTGACAGCAGCAAAGACCCGGAGCAGCATTGCTGCAGTGTCTCTCTTTCCTTTCAGAGGTACTATGGGAAGTCTCTTCCCTTTGGACTCGAGTCAATACAGCTGAAGAAGACTGCTCTGCTCACCGTGGAACAAGCCCTTGCTGACTATGCAGTGCTCATTACTGAGCTTAAGCAGCAGTTTGGTGCTGTTGACTGCCCTGTCATTGCTTTTGGAGGCAGGTAAGGGTTGTGGAGGCTCCTGCCCTTCTCTGCATCATTTCCCAGCCACACTCATGCTGTTCCTGTAGATCTCTTTGGCTCTCAAGAAAATTCTCAAGACAGAGTTTTAAGGTATCTGATAGAGAGCAGATGTGCCTGTGCCTGAGCTCCCAGGAGCTCATCACCAGGTCCCACTCAGCTTTCCCATCAAGCATTAGTCTCCAGTTGTGGTCGCTTTGGAGAAGCACCCCTGACTGGATGTTTCTAAGCTTCTTCAATGTACAAGTCGTCCAGAAAATTGTCCCAGTTTGCAAGAAGGAGGACCCCAGGAACTACAGGTCTGTCAGTCTCACTTCACTGCCCAGTAAAATCATGGAAAAGATTATTCTGGGAGGTGTTGAAAAACATTTGGAGGATAATGCAGTCACTGCTCATAGCCAGCAGGCTTCAGGAGGGGAAAGCCTTGCTTGTTCAACCTGATTTTTTTTCTCGGTGAGGGTAACCAACCTAGTTGATCAAGGAAAACCAGTAAATGTAATTATTTCATACCTCTGCAAAGGTTTTGGTACTGTCTTTCACAATATCCTTGTGGACAAAATGTCCAGCCCACAGCTAGATAACCATATTATGTGATGGGTGAGCAACTGGTTCACAGATCAGCATGAACAGTTGTAGTGACTGGCATGACATCAGGTTGGCATCCAGTCACTAGTGGGGTTCCACAGGGCTCCCTTCTCTGTCCAGTGCTCTTCAACATTTCATTAACAATTGGAATGCAGGACTGGAAGGGATACTAAGAAAGTTTGCCAATGACACTGAATTGGAAGGAGCTATCATCTCCCTTGAAGGCAGAGAGGCCCTGCAGAGAGACCTCAACAAATTACAGAGATAGGCAATGACCAACCCTGTGAAGTGTACCAAGGGCAAGCACCGAATTCTGTGCCTGGGACAGGGCAACCCTGACTGTGTATAGAGAGGGGAACAAGAGACTGGAGAGCAGCTGCAGAGAGGGATATGGGGGTCCTGGTCGATGGCAAGTTGGATGTGAGTCAGCAATGCCCTGGCAGCCAGCAGGGCCAACCATGTCCTGGGGGGCATCAGGCAAGGTATCATCAGCTGGTCAAAGGAGGTTATTGTCCTGCTGTACTGTGCACTGATGTGGCCTAACCTTGAATCCTGTGTGCAGTTTTGGGCCCCACAATATAAAAAAGGCATTAAGCTATTAGAAGGAGTCCAAAGGAGAGCCATGAGGTGAAGGGACTGGAGGAAAAGCCTTATGAATAAGGGCTGAGGTAATTTGGTTTGTTCAGCTTGGAGGAGACTGAAGGGAGACCTTCAACTTCCTCTTGAGGGGCTGTGGAGGGCAGGTACTGATCTCCTCACTCTCGTGACCAGTGACAGGACTTGAGGAAACAGCTGGAGCTGAGTCGGGAGAAGTTGAGGCTGGGTATCAGGAAAAAGTTTTTCATCCAAAGGGTGTTTGAACACTGAAACAGGCTCCCTAGGGCAGTGGTCACAGCACCAAGCCTGTCTGAGTTCAAGAAGTGTTTGGACAACACTTGCAAGGACATGGTAGGATTGTTGGGGTGTTCTGCACAGGGCCAGGAGTTGGACTCGATCCTGATGGGTTTCTTCCAACTTGACATATTCTGTGATTCGATGAAAATGAGAAATTCCTCCTGCAGGATCAGAACATTTTACATTGGAAATACAGGAAACTTATAATTGGTGAAATATTCTTCCCAGGGGCCACCCAGGTTTTTATTAAACACAGCCTCTTTAGCAGCATCCATCCATTTTCATTTTAGGCCTCTTCATAATTCTGCTTCACAACCTGCTGCGTGGCCACCCCTTGGTTCTTTGCAGCAGTTCTTCCCCAGAAAGCTACATCTGGGTGGATGTGATGTCCTTGTTTCTTGATGGATCCCCACTCTTGAAGTAGAGGGATGCTTCCCTTCAAAAGGCTTCCAGAAGTACAGGGCTTTGAATTCAGTCACAGTGAGCTAAAAAGGACTTGACCTAACAGTTACCGTTAAACCTCTAGCTCACTGTGGTGTGGTGACTGAACTGTTGATCTTGGGTGAGTTTGTACTGTGACTGTCAGGACAGTGGCTAGTGCAGAAAGGCCCGGGAACTGTCCTGGGATGCAGAGGTGGGAGAAGGATTCTGCAAACCTGTGAGCTGGCTACACTTTAGACTCAGCTCTGTGTGTGTAAATGAGGGCTCAGTCTGCAGCAGCCCCTAACACACTAAACTCACATGAAGGACACTGAAATATGGCAGTGCTGGAGCAGCACAGCATTTCGCATGAGAGAGAAAACCCAAACCACTCTGGTGCTTATAACTTTGCCAAACTTAGCCGAAACTACTTGTGGCAGGTTTCAGCTAATGCCTGTTTCCACGACCAAGGCTAGAGAAATGTAAACTGTTACATATGGGTGCTGTGGGAATGGTATGTACTGCAACCACTTGAAGTGGTGGGGAGGGAGCCTGAGTACCTCTAAGCTTGGAGTTAGACCACATTTAACCTGTGTTTTGGGAATGTCATTTGTCACCCCCAGGAGTAGCCTTAGAGTAACTCCACAACCATCAGCAAATGAATAAGTTCTATCACCTGGGGTCTGTCTAGCAGCCCTTGATCCATGTGCAGATTATGGCCCTGGCACTGAAGCTACTAAGATGGCTTTGAGTTTTCTTGTGGTATTTGTTCATGTCTCCCCTTCCCTGTATCTGATCAACTATGCAGCTGCTATTTGTAGTGCCCAGGGAGAATGCTCTCCACTTGCCAGGACACGAGAAGGCTACCTGTTCTGCCACGTTTAGGGACACCCTTTGCCAAGAGCCTGGATGGTCCTTATTATTGTGAATGCAAAATGTACAATGTGTCTTCCCCCACTGAACAGTGACAGCTTCACTTGAGCCACACTTGGCTCTGCTCTGAACTTGTCAGGACACACTCGGTGGTGCAGAGTTAAATACTGAGGCAGGATTTACATTTGTCTGCAGAAGTAAACTGAGCTGCTGTGTTCCCACCAGAGCTGGTGTGAACATTTGGAGAAAGGCCAGTAAGAAAACACTGCGTGCTGCTCCCTGACCATAACTGAATGTTTTCATGCGAGGATGAAGCATCACAGATATCCACGAGCATCATGCATATCATGAGCACGCAAGAGCACGTGAGGCATCTACAGATATTCGTGAGCTTCTTGTTACATTGGGTTAGGTGAGCGTGTGAATGCTGGCCTGAATTCCCGAGTTGTAGAGCATAAGTTGTCTGTTAAAGGAAATAACTTGTCCTTTCTTGGCAGCTATGGAGGAATGCTGAGTGCTTACCTGAGGATGAAATACCCAAACATTGTGGCTGGAGCACTAGCTGCCAGTGCTCCTCTGCTGTCTGTAGCTGGGCTTGGAGACCCCACCCAGTTCTTTAGAGATGTCACCATGGTAAGTAGCATCTCTTTTCAGGACCATTTAATTCTTGCCTTAGGAATGCTGCTTCTTTTTCCTTTGCCATGTGTTTAAACAGACATCTGTCTTCACAACATCAGTGCTGAGCAGAGAGTGCAATTACATGTGAACCCACAAGGAAAAGCAGTAGCTGCAGGTGTTATGGCAGAGCACTGCTTTAGCTGCAGCAGCTCAGGGTCCAAAGGTGCCACTTTGAGCATCACAACTCAGTGCTAATTCCTTTAGTATCACTAAGAATTCACTTTCCCGTTTAGTGGCTTGAACATACTACAACCTGAAATTTTTCCTTTGTGCATGGCTGAACCCCTTTTGGGTAACTTATTCTCAAACCTGTCCCAAAATGCTGTATTTGGCATTGGTACCAATGATTCACAGCAGCTCCATAGTCCCAAGAAGGTTGCATTTCAATGAAGACCTTGGAAATCTTCATGTAACTACCTAAAAATGTGCACAGTGTCCTGGATTCACTTAAACTAAAATTTAAGCAAGACACTTGCAGTTTGAGGCCATAGGACCCATAGAAAGATGGTGTTGCTTAGAACTGACTTACATTCAGTTCATGAGGAAAGAAATGTACTAACTGGTTGTACTGAAATCTTAGGATGGTGTCTGTTCTGCCTGTCTTTTGACATGAATTTCTAGATCCGGGTGACACAGATGGCTTTGCATGAACTACCTGTGTTGTTCCTCAGTCAGGGTTTGGGTCTGTACCTGGTGCAGGAGCCAACGAGCACACAGGGCTGAGATACATCTGCTCAGGTTTAGTGCCCTTCTCCCCACTTTGAGAACTGAGGACCACACCTGTGTATGCAACTCACGGTCTTTTTGCTGTTATTTATGTACATGAACACCTCATTTCACTGCAGACACAGGACAGATAGCTTTACTAGTAAGTATAGAGAAAAGACTATAATGAAAATAAACAAATTTGAAACTCTTACGTGTATAAAAGAATAATAGGCATCTTAAAGTTATACATTTTAAAACCAAAAAATGTAATGCCACTTAATCATCTAACAGGCATTGCAGTAGGAATCCTTCCCTGGTTGAAGCCAACTTCCTCTAAGCAGTTCCTGTTTAGCAAGGAGCTCTGTCTTGCTTCAGCTATGAATATGCTGTGAGTCATTAAACACCCTGAAATTAGGGTTTTGACCTTTTCACTTGAAAAGACTTTCCACTTAATTTCTCTCTCCAATCATAAATGAAGCTCTGGGCTGAGCTCCTAAGCAAGCACTACGTGGTGTTTCAAGGTACTATCACCCTCAGTGCTCTTATTTGCGACCTGTGCATCTGAAATCTGAATTGAATTGTTCTTCTTGGTGAGAACACCCCTGAGAGCTGTTAATGGTAATGAAGGCATAACCCTTTCCTGAGTCACTGTGGAAAGTGCTCTCTTTCCTGTGTCCCTCCAACTGAGTCAGAGTGCATTGTCTCAAAGCAGCTTTCTCTGTGACCCTTACTGAGCTTTCTCAGCTCGCTTTGTAAGCCTCTAGCTCACAGGGAAAGTGAGCAAAGGGCAGAAAGTTGATTTTGCATTCATAGTAGTAGGTTATATATGCCAACTGCCTGCAGCTGGTGTAACCCCTGGTGTGAGGACCGCACATACAGCCCCTGCTGCTTCCCTTGAGATTACTGCTGCAGAATTGGGTGTGAGTCAAGAGTAAAACTGGCAGCCTGAACAGGAACAGCTTTTCTTGGAATGGCTGCAATGCCTCCTGCCTCTGCTCAGCTCAACTGAACTGTTTCTGGCCCATAAGGGCCTGGAGGTGAGCTGAAATGGGTGCTGGGTCCTTCGTGCCAAGCAGTGCCTGGAGGAGCTCAGCCATCACAGCATCACAGCAGCCAGAGCAGACCTGCTCCTCTGGCCCGGTCCAAGCCATCCCCATACTCTGATTGAAGCCATTAGTAGATGAAGATCAATAAGCACATCCAGAAGAAGATTTGGATGCCCAGGTAAACTGTGGAAAACCCCATAATGATTTCTTTAAGCATAGTTATCAGACAAAGGCAAAGTTAGGAAGAACAGAAAGGTCCCAAATCTATTTTTTATTTGAGGCTGGGTCTTTATAAGAAAAATGCCTAGCCAATGACTTGTCATTACTTAATCATTGCTCTAGCAGGGTAAAGGGACCTTGGAAGAGCCCTAATAATTCTTATTATAAAGAACTGGTTGCCAGCAGATCTGAATCTGCCTTACAAATTGAGAGAATAGAAACAACTAGAGTCACTAGAGCCTTCAATAACAGAAACTACTTGTTCCAGATTAGCCAGCCACAGCTCTTCAAGCATAACTTAGAGTGCTTTTTCAGGATCAGTAATGGTTTTCCCAAGAAAAAGGACACAGTCATGTGGCAGGTCACTGGCAGGTTTAAGAAAAGCAGGTTTTGGTTCTGTATGCCGAATGCATAACTGACTTCTCCATGGGTCCTTCTCCTAGACAAAGTGTGGTTGGAAGGACTCTGTTGTGTGTTTAACAACAAAAACCTTCTAGACCTTGCAGCCTGGCCCACTCTCCCCCTGTCCTGGCCAAGGCATGTCTCCTCTTGCTGCTTCGTGTTCAGTCTGATGCTCCATGAAGTGCAGAGTGTTCTGTCTGACAGCCCAGCCACACCTGGTGGCACAGCTGCTGCTTGGCCTGAGGCGTGCAGAGTGTTGGCTTCTGCTGGGATGTGATGACTGTCTGGAGGACAAGGCACTGGTGTCACTGCTCCTGAAGATGCAGATGAGGTGCTGACCAGGGGGCCAGTACCCCTCTCATCTCCTGGTCCTTCTGCCACTTCTCCCTGTTGCAGCCTCTACAAGTGTCTCCTCTGTGAAACCATCACCCGTGACATCTTGGGCATGGCCCCCGTGTGGTATAACGGAATTGTTCATTATGGTCCTTTCACGGTTTATATACCCCGTTACATCAGCAGGAAATTCCTGTTCTCTAAATCTCCTTTTTAGTCAACCATGAGCACGAGAAGACAACTCCCAAGCAATTTCCCACATACAAAGATACATTTCACCATGTCTGCTTTTATCTTGCCAAGTTCCCCTGAAGTTTCTCACAGGGTCATATAATCTCGATTCCCTACAGTCAACCTGTCCTTTCTGTCCCTTCAGGATTTTCAGAAGTCCAGCCTAGGCTGCGTCCCAGCTGTCCGCAAGGCCTTCCAGCAGATCAGGGACCTGTGCCTGAGTGGAGGTAAGGAGAGAGCCCTGCAGACAGCTCTCAAGTGCAGGCAGCAGTCCTAGGCAGTCCCAGCCATGAGGAAAAAAGCTGATACAGCTTTACCTCAGCTAGCTCTTAAGTTTGTTCAGCTAAATTGAAGCAAATAGCTGCCTCTTTCTGCTTGCATGATTGATTTTTTTTTATTTATTAAATTAATTAACAATTTCAGTTAGCATTAAATTTAGCAACTGACACCAAAACATTAAGCAGCTCTGTGGGGGTCTGCACGGTGTTAATGAAGCTGTCTTTTTGGCACAAAAGTGCAAAAACAATTGCAGGGGAAAACCCCCAGTATTTTATACTAGTAAAGCCACATGTGTCGCCAGATGCTTGTCCTCAACACCCACACTGTTAAAAGCTGTTCAGGTGGGTATGACAGCCTGTGGTCAACTCACTAGATAGATCTGAGAAATATATGGAGAGCAGTCTAGGTCCTGAAGCAGTCATCCAAGTCCCTTCCATCTCCAGCTGTGAACAGTTAGGACAGAGAATGGTGAAGACCTCTGCAATGGCTCCCAAGTAGGCTGGACTAGATGCTACGAGCTCATGCAGCATCTCTTGGGAGCCCTGCATGGTATTGGGATAGCTGTGGTGACTTCTGGGTCTGTCTCAAGGCTTGGTCTGTGGTGCTGCATGCCAGGAATCATGTGCCTCCTTGCTGCTACTGGTCCTGGAGCTGCCAGAGGAGCCTAAGGTCCAAAACACTCTTTAGCTTTGGGTCACAGCAGTAAGAACATTAGTGTTACCTAGCCAAGCTCTTCCAGGTCTGTCTGGGGCTATGCTTCCTGCAGCAGGGGGATGAGCTGGTCATATTTAAGGCTTAGACTCTCAAGTGAGTATCCAGAAGAGGTCCCAGACCTTGGATCTCCAAGCAAAGACAGCTGGGCTTTGGTGGTCAGCTGTAGAGTAGGACGGGGTCAGGAACTGCGACTTCAAAATGTGGAGGCTGAAAATGAAGGGAGTAGCTTTCCCCAGCAAAAGTGGAAAGGTATATCTTGAAGGTGCATCTTGGAGGAACATGTTCAAAGATGAATTCCCTGACTCCAGGTGACCTGTGCAGCCCACTGAGGTTTGAAGGCATGTCTCAGGAGCCCTTTGTGAGGACTGTTCTTGCTTGGCAGTTTGTAGTGCAGAATGCACCCTGCACCCTAGGAGCATGTTTTTGGTGGATTTTTGTTGGTTTTATTTTGGTTTGATTGGGGTTTTTTTTCACTGTGGTTTGTGTCTTTGTTGTTGTTGTTTGGTTTTAGTTGATTTTTCCCCCCCTGACAGGGAAAGGGGGCCTCTGTGGGTGTGAGCAGGAGCAGCCATCAGGGCACCAGTAAGGACAGGCTGTACCAAGCTGTTCTGCTTGCTGTGCCAGCCAGGACCACTTCTGTCCCAGCAGTTGCTGATTCCTGTGGGCTCCCCAGGGAGGTATCAGTGGCTCCACAAGGGGCAGAGTGTGGGCCATGGGCCACATGAGGTGGTAACACTGCACAGAGAGGCTGTACCTAAACATCCAGCTGTGTAAATTTAGATGCAATGTGTTTTTTCCAGTAGAAAGATGTTACAGCATCTCCATACTCCTGAGTGACATAAGATGTTGAAGCTTGGTATTGCTTTCCCGCTGTTGAAGTTTGTTTCTTTGATTTTTCTTGCTTCTGCAGCTTATGATGAGATCAGCAGCAAAATGGCCACATGCAGTAAGATCTCTAATAAAGAGGATGTTTACCAGCTGTTTGGGTTTGCTAGAAATGCCTTCACCATGATGGCCATGATGGATTACCCTTACAAGACTGACTTCATGGGTCACCTCCCTGCCAGTCCAGTGAAGGTGAGGACATGGGTGCAAGGGGGTGACTGGAGCTTAGGACACTGTCAGGCACACCCCATCAGTGATGGAGACAGGGAGGTAGTGGTAGATGTTGCAGCCCTTCCACTCTGGCAGTTAATCCACACATTTTAAACTTGTCTGTGACAGTGACTGCTGTGTTTGAAATGCTCGTGAAGGCAGGCTTGCTGGAGTTGCTCCTACCCTGCTCTGCCTTTACCTTAGACACGAAAGCCTGTGTAAGCTAGTTAACTTCAGCTTTTAAACACTAAAAACCTGCAGCTTAGGACAAAAATAGTTTTGTTGTAGCCCATCTCAAACCACATGCTTTCATAGATGTATTTTTTGGGTAGATAGGGATGGAGATCTACAAATCATCTCCTTTTAAGTGTCACGTAGGAAGGTGACATAGGTATAATGCAGAGAAAAATCTGCTGCTCTGGGAACTGCAAAACCTGTGAATTTTCAAGAGAATCAGAGATGGCAAAGTGTGGGAAAAGGGCCAGGTTCTCAGGGGGTTACAAAGACCTCTCAGACACTATCTGCTTTTGCAGGGTCCCAGCTTTGATCCAAGAGCACCAGTTGCTGTTGCAATTCTTGGGTGTCTTATGGTGTGTTGACAGCCTGCTCTTCCCTGCTGGCTTCCAGCATACCATGCCCATGGGACTTTATTTGCCTCTGTGACTCCTACCTGGAGCAACAGGCATGCTGTGCAAGAGATCACACAGGCTCTGCTGCACTGGGACTCAGGAGATGCTGCCTCTGGCTCCAGTTCCCTTCTGTGGTCTGTTTAGTGACCTGTAAAATGGAAATAATTATTCTACACATTCCCTTCACCCTCTGAAAAGGGCATTAAAATATTTTGATTGTAGGAAGAACTGTTGTGTATCACTCCATAGCTGCTTAAGTTGGTAAAGGAACTGTTTGGCCTTGCCCTGTCTCCTTGTTTTTATGTATTTTGTTGTTAAAAAGGAGGAAGATAAAAACCTGGAAATGTGTTGCATTAGGTCCTTGGAAAGCTGCTGAACCATAGAATGAATAAATGGCAATTTTAATGAATCTTCCAGCTTAGCCCTTCGTTAGAGCAGAGACTGGCAACTGTTCTGACTGTCATTGCCTGTAATGTGTCTCACCCAGGTCGGCTGTGAACAAATTCTTGCCCACAAAGATCCAATTCAAGGCTTGGCTGCTCTTGTCGGTGAGTTAATATTATCAGTTTGCTCTTTTATGCAACACTGTGTTTTGTAGAAGCACTTGTCAGTAGAACTGTTGCATTGCTCTGTGTCAGGGGAGCTGGTATGACTGATCTCTCGCTGTGGTGTTTTGCCCCATGATGATTCCCATAGGTTCATTCTCTACCTTTCCAAACTTATCCTTGTCAGATTTTCAGGCACTGCAGCCACATAGCTGGTCCATGAGATGTGGACTTCTGAGATAATTGGTTCTTTTCTAAAAGTTTACCCCTACTCTGACTCCAGCAGTTACAGGCTCAGTGCATGTTCTGAGGTCAGCTTTTTGAGGACAAAGTTGTCATCACAGTGTCCTGTGGTCTTAATCCAGTGGAAAGAAAACATATCGTGTGTATTTATCTCTGTGAGTACTTATTTTATCAGCCAGTAGTGTTTGTAAGGAAATTATTAATAGAGAGAGAATTCAAAGAACTTTTGAAGACTTCCTCATAAAATCTCTCAAGTTGGTTATTGAAAGTGAGTTCTACCTTGATCGTTCAGAAAAATGGGTTCTAAACAATAAAAAAAAAATTGATTTAAGGAATTTTTACAGGTGTAATGTACTTTAGTACCATGGGAAACTAAATGTACCAGTCCCAAATCACTGCTAAAGATGTTTGGCTGATAGCTGGAAGAGTTGTTAAAGCACTAATGTCTTCGCAAAGACTGTCAGATCTACTGGACATATTCACATCCTACTCCTCCTGTGAGGCAGAGTAGGACTCTTGTTTCTTTGAGATGAACAAAGCTGAGCATGGATTTCTTTCTCCTGGCTGTAGGGGAGCACTTCATGCCTCTCTCTGTCTCCATTCACTGGGGGAAGTTTAATCATGCAAGAGGCATCATCAGCCAGAGCTTTAGGTAGGGGACTGGTTGTATTCCATACCTGCCCTTCTACATCATACAGGAAAACACCGTTGTTTTTCTGCATGTGCTGCAGCAAACCACCTTCTGCCAGGTAGAGCGTAGTGCCATGGGCTGTGATGCTGAACTGGCAGCAGGTGAGTGGGGACAGCATTAGCACTGTCCAGTGATTGCTTACAGGACAATAACTCCATCTCCTTGACGTGAATCCATTCCTCCACCTGCAGAGAACCAGACCAAAACTCACCCATCATATCACGCCTCAGGCAGCATCACTGTCACATGAGGTTTGCTTGGTTCATGATAAAGGAAACTAGTGTCTCCACATCTGTTTGAACACCATGGGGCTCAGGATGCCAGATTTTTGATTCATGTTTAGCAATCAGAGCCTCAAAAGAGACTAAGTAAAATACCAGAATGGCACATCCTGGAAGGAGCTTTCTTCTTGAGAAATAAGAGGATTGAGCTGAGCAAGGTACCACAGGGACCTTGTCATGCTGAACCTGGCATGGCCCAAGCCCTGCCTGCTATCTGGGTTTTTAACCCATTACAAAAGAATTGATCTGAACAGGGCAATATTGCGTTGAATTGGGAGCAGCAACCAAGTTTGTGTCATCTGGAGGAATTTGTCAGCCTTATTGTGCAGTTTTTTTTTTATAGACTCATTCCTTCAAAAAAACCATACCCATCATGGCAAAATGGAGCCAGGCCCTGACCCTGAGCTTTTACCCTCTGATATGGGAATTGCCAAGTGATCTCTGAAAACTCAGTTTCTTGGCTTTGGGAAACCAGACTCTTCTAGAGTAAGCCTTCCAGTCCCTGTCAGCTCTCTTCTTTCCAGAGGGCTGGACATTGCTTTCCCTCCTTTCAGAGATGGGAAATCCAGGTTTGAAAAGACTTCCTTTGCATTCCAGGACTTGAGCTTGTCTTTCCTAAAATTAGGCTAATGCCTTCATTCCTCTTTGCATTTGCCAGTGTTTCTCCCCCCTCTCAGCTCATACAAAGACAATCGGGGGTTTAGTGTATTTGGGGCAGAAATTTGACCAGTTTTACACTTGGATTTTGCTGTGTTAGTGGCTGTGCCTCCACTGTATGTGTTCTGTCTTTAAAAGAAATGTACTCTGGCAAATAGAGAGTGACACCAGGATAGGCTCTGCTGCATGTGAGTGTAATGGCAGAAATGTTTCCATAAGCTTATCGTCCTGACTTGCAACTGAGCCGGTCCGCTAAGGACCAAAAATAATAGTTACTGGTCAACCTGTTGGAATAAAACAAGGCCAAGCAATAGGGAGAGCCTATTTTGGATTATGTTGGGGATTGTAAGAGCAAATTAACTTACTCCTCTTAGTGTCTTTCCTCTGATGCAAAAGATCTTGTCCCTGACTGAGGCCATGCCATGACTGCAGCGAGTGAAAGTCATGGTGCTGTTGCTGATCAGCAGCGGAGACAAGGCAGGTAGTTGTAAGTGTCCCTTAAGGTTTTTCCCCCAGAGAACCCTTCTAGAAGGAAAGCATAAGTCTTGAAAATCTATCCATCATCCTCCCCAACATCCAGCAAATCTTAAGCAAACATTAGCAGAGCTGATTTTTTTTAATTTAAAATGCCTAAGGAGCTCAGGTTTAAAATTCACACCATTCTACAGAGCTCATGCAGTGTGAAATATAAAACCAGAGCTTCTAAGGTATTCTAAAGAGAAAAAAAACCTAACCCAAACCAGTTTCAACTCTTGTAAATAGTTTTGAATAAAACAATTTTATCAAATTAAATTAAAAATATTTTATTCAAAATATTTTTGAATAAAACTTGTGGAGTATTTCAAGGGTAGCCAGGAACAGCTTTAATTAGGGATTTTTTTTCCAGCATGAGAATCCATGGTTTTTTTCTTCTTTTGAAAGAAAAGTATTGAGAGCATTTTGAGCTTTGGATGTCCAAGAGAAGGTCGGAGCCCATCTCCCAGTGTTGCTGGCAGCTTCTCCCCAACAGGCACTGACTGACTTGTGTAGTTCAGGGGTGCATTACAGAAAGCTCCTTGCAGAAGGAAGGTGCTGATATGGGAAGGGTCAATGCCTCCAGCTGCCTGTCTGTGGAATTCCAGCTGACGGCCTGTTGAATTCCAGCCTGCTGAGTCTTTGCAAACAGGAAGATGTTATTCCAGGTTGGCCATAAGCCCCAGCTCACCTGGGCACAGACACTTTGTCTGCATGGAGCTTGTCTTTAAATCCTGCAGTAATGCTCTTAATTTTCCCATGCTTGGGCAAGGCTGTGGCCAGTTCAAATTTGCCCACGAGTTCCAAAGGAAAGGAATGCTGATGGGTGGGTAGGATCTTACACCCCAGGGGTATAGTGTTACCCAGCCTAGATCATATGGGATGTTTGAGGCTCTGTGAGGCAGTTTTGTCTTTGCTCTCTGGTAGGAATTGAGACCATCAGAGGTGAAATGAGCTGCCTGTGGCACTATGGGCCAGCTGGGTCAAAGCAGGGACTTGAACCTGAGTCCCAGCTCTTCCGTTATCCTTCTGGACTTCTGGGGTACAAGTTTGGATGTGATGTTCCTGCCCCTGAGGCTACAGCGTACAGGCCATCAGAGAGATGTTCCCTTTGTTGAAACTGTGCATTTGAAGTTAATCTGACTAAAATCACTACAGGGATTCCCAGCTGGCCATAAGAGGTTTAGCAGATAGCAGGCAGGGCTTGGGCCATGCCAGGTTCAGCATGACAAGGTCCCTGTGGTACCTTGCTCAGCTCAATCCTCTTATTTCCCAAGAAGAAAGCTCCTTCCAGGATGTGCCATTCTGGTATTTTACTTAGTCTCTTTTGAGGCTCTGATTGCTAAACATGAATCAAAAATCTGGCATCCTGAGCCCCATGGTGTTCAAACAGATGTGGAGACACTAGTTTCCTTTATCATGAACCAAGCAGACCTCATGTGACAGTGATGCTGCCTGAGGCGTGATATGACGGGTGAGTGTTGGTCTGGTTCTCTGCAGGTGGAGGAATGAAGTTGAGAACATTTCTCAGCCCTGCAGCACTGACAGCCCTCAGCTGGATGTTACCATCTGAGCTCCCTGCTCCCATTGACTTTCCAACAACCAGCATCTTGAAGTAATTGCTTGCTGAAGCCAAAATTATCATGTGGGCTGGAAAGCGAACCCCTTCTGCCTCCAGAGTCAGGTCACACAGCACACTCTGTGAGCAAAGGCTGCTGAACCCTTCCAGGAGTTTTGGTACGTAGGTGTCAGACATGAGCCTTGCCCTGCTGGCCTGCGAGCCAAGCAGCATCACTCTGGGTGGCAGGCAGCCCTGGAGCAGCCTCTCAGTGCACCTCCTAGGCAGCCTTCTGCAGTTGAATCGGTGGGTCCATGCTACGAGGGGGCTGAGGCTGTTCTGTCCACCCTGCAGAGCCACCTAAAAGGCAGCAGCTGCAGCAGGTTCCTCCTCAGCAGCCCATGCCTGGGGCCCTGCAGCACAAAGCACTGGATGCCATGCAGAGCTCTTGGGGCTGTTTGCAAGTGGAGCTGGTGGTGCTGGTTAGCACACAAATCCACAGTGTTTGTGGGGTTTACTGTTAACGCTGGCAGCAGCAGCAGACAGCCACCAGGAGGAATTAGCTGAATTCCTCCTCCTCTTATCTGGTAACTGCCCATCCACACAGAAAGCAGCTCGTTCCTGGATGGCTCCTGGCTATGCTTCCCTGACTGCCTGCTCAGCTATTCTTTCATCTGAGCAAGCCTGCACACGCCATCCTTCCTTTTGTGAACAGCAGTCAAGCAAAATCCCCTCTGT
This sequence comes from Empidonax traillii, assembly GCF_003031625.1. Taxonomy (NCBI): domain Eukaryota; kingdom Metazoa; phylum Chordata; class Aves; order Passeriformes; family Tyrannidae; genus Empidonax; species Empidonax traillii. The sequence goes on from NW_020955713.1 coordinate 64,162, forward strand.
GATGTGCCACCCTTGGCCCTCTGACTAAAGCTGATCAGTTCAGACACAGATCCTTTCAGGGCAAGGTTGGGAAGGTCTCAGCAGTTTTGTCCTGTTCAATTTGAAGCATTCAATCAGCACCCTGTGCACAGTCTGCTCCTGGGGGCTTGGGCTGTCCCAAGGACTAGTGAGCCACTCGCTGGCTTTTGGCACAAGCAGAGACAGAAGAGAGCACCTGGGAGTCCCTTCTTCTCTGTGAATGCGACAGAAACGAAGCATGTCCTGCAGCCAGACCTTGGCTTGGTCTTGGCCATGAAGTTTGTGTGTTGGGCAGTTGGGCTTTTGTGCTGTGTCCCTTTCTGGCAGGTGTGTTTTACAACAAGCTTTGTGCTATGTTCCCACCTGGCAGGGGTGTTTTACAACTCGTCTGGTGTGGCACCATGTTACGACATATACCAGCTGTACCGGTCCTGTGCTGACCCCACGGGCTGTGGCACCGGCTCAGATGCAGAGGCTTGGGACTACCAGGTAAAGGGTTAGAGACAACAACAGCTTTCAGCTGCTGTCCTGGTTATCCCCCCGCCCCATAACAGCTTTTGTGCTTCTCTTAGGTTTGCACCGAGATCAACTTAACTTTCAACAGCAACAATGTGACAGACATGTTCCCCGAGATGCCCTTCACAGAGGCCATGCGTGAGCAATACTGTTGGAACAAGTGGCACGTGAAGCCACGACCACACTGGTTGCAGACAAACTTCTGGGGAGGAGGTGAATTGTGCTGACTGCTCATTCCTTTGTGTTTCCCTGTAGCTGTCTGCCTGTCACCCTCTGCCCAGCTAAGCCCCATGAGGACAGGCACAGTGCACTGACGGGTCCTGGCAGAAAGTCACAGCCTTGCGCTCACTTGAGCCAAACTGAGCTTTCTGTATCCCTTTAGGACAGAAGGGGAAATCCTAAAACATGAATTTGTTCTGTTCTCCAGTGTTTTCTGTTCTTGGCCATGTTTGCTGCAGTAGCCAAATACACTTGGTTAACTGCACAGGAAGGAGACCTCTCAATTATTCTCTCTCTGGATTTCAGACCTGAGAAGTGCAAGCAACATCATTTTTTCAAATGGAGACTTGGACCCATGGGCTGGAGGTGGGGTAAGCATGTGTACTCCTGCACCCTGAGCACAGAGCAGCCTTTGCAGGCAACACACCACTCCCTCTTCCTTTCAGAGCACCGCTGGCAATCCAGTTTTAGCCTGTTTGAGTTTCTGTGAGCAGCTGTTTTATGCTGAGCCACTGAGGAGCCTCAGGACTCTAACGATGGACACAGAGTAGTGTCCATCTGCCAGGAACACTGATGGAACCAGTGGGGGTTCAGTAGTGCAGACATAGCAGGACCTTCTTTACCCCACACCCAGGATCTGAACCACAACCCAGTGTGTTTCTGTGTCCACATGTGGTCTCAGTGCTGCTGGCTGGGTGCTCCTGGCTCTCTCCAGTCTCAGCACACTTGGTGAGACCAAGCCACTGCTTGGTGAGACCAAGCCACTGCTTGGTGAGCAGTGCCTCAAACCGGGCATGTTTTGGTTTAGATTCAGCAAAACTTCAGAGTGTTGGCAGAGCTCAAGTTTAAAACTGAAAACCAAAAATGACCCAGAACTGGATTTTGAGGTAGTTGAGCTCCTGATTTAATGCAGAAGTTCCTTGTTCTAGGCTGGCTTGGAATCCCAGCTGAAAGAACAACAGGCTGCTTTAGGGTGTGTGGGCCCAAAGGAGACATATTTCCAACTGCCAGGGCTGGAATCAGCTGACAGTTCCCACTTTGGGGGAAGCCTTCCCTTCATTTGGGACAGGTGATCTGGCACATTAGGACTGTTAGCTGTGTGCATGATACCAGCCATGCTTTTCCTTAGTCTTGCCCAGATCATGTTCCTGTTTTCAGAACTGATGTTCAGTTCTGCCCAGTAACTTGGAGAGAGCTGACCTCTGCTCTTTCTGCTTCCAGATAAACAGTAGCCTCAGCCCTTCACTGATTGCACTGACTGTTAAAGGAGGTGCCCATCACCTTGATCTCCGGTAAGTACTGAATTCTCCTTTGGCTGACAGAATTGTGATGCCCCAGGTGTTTGATCTCAGCAAGCCACAGCCCAAAGAACGAGGAGATACTTTGGAATCACAAAATCAGAGTTGTTGAGGTTGGGAAAGACCTCTAAGATCATCAAGTCCAATTATCAACCCAACACCACTACCACATTCACTACTAAACCATGTTCTCAACTGCCACATCCAAGGTTTCTTGAACACTTCCAGGGATGGTGACTTAACACTTCCCTGGGCAGCCTATTCCAATGCCTTACAACCCTTTCCATAAAAAAATTTTCCCTAATATCCAATCTGAAGATCCCCTGTTTCAACTTGAGGCTGTTTCCTCTTGCCCTGTCACTTGATCCCTGGGAGAAGAGCCCAACCACCCCCAGCTCCACCCTCCTGTCAGGGAGTTGCAGAAAGTGAGAAGATCCCCCTTTAGTCTCCTTCTTCCAGGCTGACCCCCCCCAGCTCCCTCAGCTGCTTCTCATCAGATTTGTGCTCCAGATGCATCCCCAGCTCCATTGGCCTTCTCTGGAAACACTCCAGCTCTTCAGTTTCTTGTCACGAGGGGCCCAAAACTGGCCTAACCAATGCCCAGCACTGGGGAAGTACTTACAGAGGGCTGGATACGAGGCTGTTGGTATCCCATTGTGGAAGAGCAATCTTCCCCAGCACAGGGCTCTTCCACCCACCAGAGATGCTGGACTGTGGCAGACCTTGGCACTTGGCTCACCTACTGTCACTAGATCAGGTTCTTGCACAGGGATTGGTACAAGTGTGTGACACCCTGCAGCGATCAGTCATGCAAAGTCATCTGGTGTCCCCTGGCATTGCCATCAGCCTTTGGGCCTGGAACAGAGGGGGAAGCAACCAGTGATGCAAGGCCAAGCCCAGGGTTGCTGCCCACCTGCCTAAATGTGAAACACAAACCAGTCAGTAACTGCCCTTCAGTTCCCAGGCTCTGTCTGTGCAGGAGAAAAAGAGCTACTCCCCCGTGCCTGACGCTGCTCTGCTCTCCCCAGGGGAAGCAACCCCGCTGACCCACCGTCGGTGACGGAAGTGCGCAGGCTGGAAGCTGAGATCATCCAGGGCTGGGTGAAATCCGCGGGCAAGGAGCGGGCATGGGAGCAGCACGTGGGAGCTGCAGCGGGCAGCCAGCTGTGAGCACTCCATCTGCACAGTCCCCTGGGTGGTGCAGCTGCCCCAAGGGACAGCAGCCTGCTGAGCTGGGTCTAGGCTGGGTGGGACACTGTTCTCTCCTCTGCCGTGATGGTGGAAATTCCCCTTTCCAAAGTGTCCCACCTGCACCTCATTGAGCATCAAAAGAAAAGCAAAGGGCCAAATCACTGACTGCAGCCAAAACCACACTATTTAGTGTGCTTGCCTGCTTGGAATGAGCTGTTACAAAGAGTAGGAATAAGAAAAGCTTGCCTTGAAGGCCCAAGAACCATCACAGCTCTAAACAGGTTGCATGAGGCACCTTAAGCTTGAAGCTAAATTATTTTTAGAGAAAAAGTATTAAAAGGCTAGTGAAAAAGCAGAGGTGTGGTCATGACTGACACAGGGGGCTCCACTAGTGACTAGTTATCTAAAACAGACTGTCAGCCTCAGCCAGGGCTATGGTTTTGGGGTGTTTTGGTTTTAACTTGCCCAAGAGATTCCAGTTGCTGAGATGAAGACTGACACAAACTAATCCTGGTCTGCAATGCTGCCACTCAAGGGCTGTGTATTGGTGACCAGTAAAGCACACTTCCACTGAGACATCAGAGCTTTTTAAAATAAATTACAATTTATTAAAGTGTGTGATATAATTCCATGGCTTGGTAGTATAACTGAAGAAGATAAAAAGGGTTCCTTCTCACCTTCCCAGGTGGAGAAATGCAGTAACTCACCTTTGCACAGAAACGTGGATTCTTACCTCCTGGATTGACTATGCACCAATAATTACTAGCATAACTGCAAAAAGATTAAACCCTAGTAATCAACTGGCTGCCTCAGTTAATCCATTTACAGTGATTTTACGACTTTAGTGGAGAGGCCTCCTGGGTCCCCACAGGTTTCTAATGCTTGTGCAGCACAGTCACAGCAGTGCCTCAGCTCTCCTGACCTTGCTCAAACAGGCTTTGTGTCAGTGTTTGCTCTGCTGGGCCCTCCCTGGTCACAGGAGGGCTGTTTCCCAGATCCACTGCTGGTATTTCACAATGTTAGGGTGCTGACACAGGACCCACAATCTTCTGCCCTGCTCTATAGAACAAAAGGCTGAAGCTTGTGCCGCAGCACACACACACACACACACACACACACACACACCCACCCCAGGAATGCTGGAGAGAGCAGGAACAGATGGATCCATTCCTTTGTCAACTACTACAGATACATGTAAATGAAGGACAACATGGAAGACCCAATTAGTCAACTCCAGTCCCCAAAAAAGCTTCTGTAAGACTGCCAGTGGCACTATATCTTCAGGAAGACACAAATCCTCTGTTCATGCAGATGAAAGCCTGCACTGGCCCTGCTCAGAGCTGCCACCATGTCTTCTGCCCCTGCTCAAGTTAGGCTTTGTGTTTGTTGCTCCAGCTGTGACTTATGCAAGGCTGCCACATCCCGCCTTAGTGAGGTGCTGGACTCATGTTCATCCTCCATGCTTAGAGCCCTCAGTGTTCTGGAATTCAGATTTTTCTGTACCCCAGGCATTCAGGATTAGCAGCACATTTAAAAAAAAAAAAAAAAACAGAGAGCAAGGATTGCATCTTGCTTGTATTCCCTTTCTAACAGCACCCCTAAGTCCCACAAGCAGGCACCCAGTGACACCAGCCCAGCATTGCAGGAACACAGCCAGGCTCAGGGAGAGTCTTTTTGGGAAATCACTGCAAGTTACCCCTGCAGCCAGGGTTGGGTTTGGGCATTGGAGGGAAAGGAGGCCCAGGTGTCTGCTGACCTTCCAGAAGGGCAAAAGTTCTTTCATCCCCTTGTACTGGACTACACTGAGCTCCTATTTTCCTCTTACAGATAGTTCTTGCCCCAAAGGAATCCACACAGTGTGAGGAACACCCACTGATTGATATGGTTGTGTGGGGCTGTCTGAGCTGAAGGGAAGAGCCAGAGCCACAGCCACACAGCAGCAGTCCCTGCTCTTGAGCATCGTGGGAACACTGCTCCTGGCTCAACTTGAGGTTCACAAGAGGAAAATGGGGTGCCAACATGGGGTGTCTAGGAATGACCTAGACCAGACCATGGCTGCAGCCCCTCCCCTGTGCTCAACAGCGCAGTGGGGTTGTTGAACAAAGGCTCGTTTGCTCCATCGTCACCTGCCAACATGGGGCCAGTGTGGGAACATGACACAGAACAGGAACTCAGATTTCAGTGGAAGCCTCCAGACTTGGACAGCAATCTCCAGCAATGTTTCAGAGACAAAAAAAACCCCAAGCCCTTCTTAACAAATCCAGAGTCAGAAAAATCGTAAATTTTCTGTTGAACCAACAAGCTTCATGAAGCTACCCTGTCCTGTCACTTTTACAGGTCTGGTTAAATATACTGAGTGTAGCACTGGAAATCAGGAGCTGACTTCCCTGCAGGGCTATTTCTAGGAGTGCACAGCTGAAGGGAAGTCCTAAAGTGCAGGAGAATTCACAAAACTGTGTTATTGCAAAAACCTTTCCTGTTTTCATCCCTCATCACTGCCAACATCACACTGGTATGGAACTGCAAACAAGGTGTACTTTTTGTCTAGTATTTGGAGGAGTAAATACAGGTGTACCTGAACTTGGCATCCTGTTACTGGAAAGTCCTGTGAAACACGAGGGGCCTCTCAGCCAACACCAGGCACCTGGCAAAACTGCCAGTTTCTATGACCTGTTAAGAGAATTCATCTTTCAGAAGTTCATTAGATGCTATCTATCTGCTGAATTTTCTTTGAGCAAACAGGTCTGTACTTTTTTCCTAAGCTGTAGCTCAAAGTCCCAAGTATGAGACTCCCAAATCTATTTTAATTAGGCAGGCACTCAAGCTCTTGGAGAGAAACCACTGCAGCTCTTTGTGCAAGACAGAATCCCTGGCTCAGTGGTGGCCTTTCCACAACATTCCACTTCAGCCGAGAGCATCCCAGTACGCTGAAATATCAGAGCAGGTTACAGACCAGGAAGTTCAGGCTTTGGAACAAGGAACCACAGAGTGCTCAAAGGGAAACTTCTGAGTTTCTCTTGTGCTGGGGGAGCACATCATGGAATAGAGATGGGCTGTGGAGCTCAGAGACTGACCTGACACAACAGTTTGTTAAGAAAGTAAAAATAAATAAGCAATTAAAATGACTTTTGCAAAAGAACAGGAAGAACATATGAGCTTTGTTCAGATTCTTTAGTTTGTGCCATTTCACATGTGATGTATGGGTCTGAAACAAGCATTTGTTCTCGAGGGAAATGAGAACTGAACAATCTGAACTTCAGGTTTAAAGACTGAGGGCAGTAAAGCCATGTTTTGCAGAGATTCCATGTCCCAACTAGAACTAGGGAGAAATCAGTTGGACCAAAAAGCTCAGCTAAAAGACAAGATGTGTTTGGGAAAGTGATTATTCTTCTCTCCCTTCCTTTAACTCATTAGGAAATGAATTATTACTCTCAAACCAGTCATAAGGCAAAAATAATATAATGCAGACTCATGCAGTCCCATTTTTAGAATCGATTACATTAAGACTAGTGTAAGACTTCAGAATATTTTTGGTAAGCATTTATATGTATTCCATTTCCTAAGAAATGCCTCAGTCAGGCAGCTGTACGGGCGAAACACCAAACCCCACAAGTTTTACAATCCATAGCACAGTCATAATTAAGGGTTCAGTACTAGCTTCAGTCAAAGGCACAAGGCCAAAGCAACACAAGTCATCAGGCCCTGGGTAGTGTCACTGAATTTATCTTTTTTTTTCTTTAATCTCCAATTTTAAGATTAGCTTTTAGCCAGAGCTCAGCTCCTCAGCATCACAAATCTGCTCCACAAACAAAAACACTGAGGGTGTTACCTCCCACATTTCAACAGCACCTTCCTCATTTGCTGTTCTGTCAAAGAAAACAAAAGTATTGGCAACCAATCAGTTGTGCAGCCAAAGGCCACAGTGATTGGACTCCACTGCACATGTATGTGAGAAGCTCACTGCAGGGGTTACTGCTGGCAAATGAGCAGGAAAGAACATTAGTACTCTGCACTGACCTGTCATGTCCTGCCACTCCCAGGGTACCTTTGATGACACAAAAGGTGCATTTAAATAATTTGTAACTCCATTTCAGTAACAGTAATAATTTGTAGAAGTCCTCCATTTCCATAAGCTATCATTAGTACATGGAATGATAAATATTCTCTAAAAGACTTAAATAGTGGTCCCAAGGATAACTTGTAACTCCAGCAAACAAAATGGATCAGCATAAAACAAAGACGTATCTTACTTTACAAATCAAGGGTTATAATTACCAGAAAATTCACATACCTCCCTCAGCCTTTCTGGTCAATCAGTTCTGTCAGCGGCCCTGGTGTTAGTGGGGACTGTCCCTCCCTGCTGCCATCAATACCTGGTTGTGCCCATCACACCCACTGCCACAGGGGAAAGGGCACCTCAGCGAGAACCACCTCTTCCAGAAATATGAACAAGCACATTTCTGTGAATACAGCACTGTCCAAGTAGCTACAAATCCAAAAGGACAAGTACTAAAGAAAGCTCATTTCCAAATTCATGGTTTAAAATCTATTGCACATATAAAAATGAAAGATCCCAGGACTCCAATAAGATTCTTTAAAAAACTGGATCTGCTTTGTCTTGAAGCAACTGAAATGGATTTCTCTAAATCTACTGGGATATGAAATTGCTGTAATACTTTTAGCCTGTTTGCTTTTAACACTACTATTGAAAATACTTCTGACCAATGTATTACTAAGGAAAAAAAAAATTGAAAATTTCTCCACAGTCCCAAGAAATTATGAATAACATAAACTATGCTGTACAATTGTAAGCTTGTTTTGAGTCAACAGACACCTCATGATGTGATATCTGGACAGGAAGGGACAGAAGGAGGCTGATACCTAATATGTTCACAAGCTTTCCCAGTACTCAACCTCAGAAAGCAGCTTTCAGTCAGAATACCTGAGTCTAACTGATGTGAATAATATATAAAATGCACGTGTAGTTTCACTTGCATTTCACATTATCTCCTGCATTCCTGCAGGTAAGTAAAAAAACTGCAATGCCTCTAAAAAATTATATACCACTTTGAGCCAAACCAGCAGCAAATTCCCTTTCACCATTCATTTCAGCCCCAGCTTGAACAGACTGTTCAAAGTGCTCTACAAAAACTAAGACACTATACAATGGATGCTCTGCTGCCTCTTCCTTCTCCTAAGGTGTTGCAGCACAGCTTGTGAGTTTGGAATGAGATCAGAATATCAGCAGCAATACTGACAGCTTTGCTTCTGCCTGGGAGAGCACTACAGCTCTTTTGTTTATTCCACTTTCCACGTGAACCACTGTCACATTCTGACAAAGGAATGGCTCTGTAATCCAGTGTTTCAGTGAATCCAGAATAAACCAAAAAAACTGTAGGCTTTTTCCTGCTCTCCAGAAACAACCCTGTGCCCTAAGCTGAGTCGCTGCATTCCCAATATATAACGAGCATTTATTAAGACTGACATAAGTGAGTTCTGGGTCACCAGAGTCCCATGAATGTCGTGGTCCACACTGCAATTACTCTCTGAACCTCGTCATCAGTACTAGGGAAACCAGCTTCATATGGTTTGTTCATCCCAGAACCAGGGATTAGATTTAAGACTGACATGATTTCTTCAAACCAGAGATGCTTTCCCCGAGGTTTTGTTCGTTATTTGTAGCCAAAAAAGGTGCAATATAGCATCTCTCCTCAAACCCTGAAAAGTAAAGTGACTTGGAGATAAAAATGCCACCACTGAAAGGTCCAGTGTTGCAGAGTCTATGCTGGCACCCAGATAGGGAGTGGATGAGCCTCCGTGTTGAAGACGTATTTGTCAAGGTTGATTAAGTCTATGTCGTCTGAAAACAGCAGAAACATGTATTTGAGTGTTTCCCCAAGAAAGAAGCTCTCCATCTTGTCCCGTGGCTCTGGATTACTGGGATTCTGGACGTTGTTAATGGAAGTATAACCACCTGTAGGAACCTGTGCCAAAAAACAAACAAACAAAACAAAAAAAAAAAGTCTAAACTAGAAATTCATATCTTTATATAATCTACAATAAATTATTTTTTACTTCCTAACATCCAGATGCACTTGGAGAAGATAAATGCTAGGAAACAGATCAGCATGTTTTTCATTTTGTACTTGGTTTTCCTTTACGTAAAAGAGCTTCAGTTATGAAAAACACCAACTCATTGCATTTTAAAAGAAACCAGAAGGATAAAATGAAACAAAATATCCATTTATACTTAAGTTAAAGAGGTATCACAAGGAACATTCCCTTGAAGTTTCTGGACAAACATACAGGAAGGAACTAGTAATTTCTAGGTTAGAGCTGGCCCAAGCCCCATACCCATTTCAGAACAGACCACAGATATTTGATGACCACTGGCATCTAGGCCACACTTTCACAGCATATCAGTGATATCTCAACCAGTACTGTAGTCTGAATGAATACAAAACCCTTTATCAAAACATTAATGCCATTTTGTGCCCATTTTTTCCTTTGGCAGCTTTAATCAGAGCATTCATTCAATCCCGCCAGGTCCTTCTCAGCTTCTGAATTCTAAAAACAACCACAGTAGAGATTCAAACAGCTTCCAAGATGTAGAGACTCTTTGGCAGTCTTGTCTACAGTTTCTAGATTCCACTGTTTAATCAATGCAATACAAGTTCTTTCCCTATACGGACTAAGTAGTGTATCTCAAACTGTAAGAAACCAATTTTTCTGGATATTCGTACAAATTTCCCCACAGGTGTCTGATGAATCTTGAAACATAGTAAGTTTCCAAAGTTGGTGTCAGAAAGCAAGTGAGCAAATAAAGTCCTGACAGAACAAGGTCACTTGGCCTTACCCGTGTGTATTTATTGAAGTTCTGCAAGATTTTCCAGCCCCAGTCTTGATATTTCTTATCACCAGTGAATCTGTACATATAAAAAAGGCTTTCCACAGTTTCTGGTCGCAGTAAGTTGTGCCTGTCTGCAGGCTGCAAGAGGAAAAAAAGGCAAGAGCACTTCAGACAGGCAATTTCCTCAAGGACACATGCAGGGAGAAAGATTCCCATCTCCATCTACTCCTAAGAGTTTGCTATGCATAACTCAGCTTTTAAATACACTATCAGGGTAATTAAAACCAAAGCCCAGGGTACAGCTAGAAGGAAAGGCAGCAAACTGCTCCACAACAGACCCCATCACCAATATCTGGCCAGAGTTCAACAGCAGAACAGAGCTACAGAGGAATCATGGAACTGGAGTTCAGGCCAGCTGTCTGCTCACCTTGATTTCCACATCCTTGTTGCCCTTCTGCGCATGGAGGTTGAAATGTACGATCTCCGGGCTCAGGCCTGTCTCTACTTGAGCATACATCTGGTAGCAGGTTTCTATAAGGGCTTCAGCTAATTTCATATGATCAGCATCCAGTCCATTGTGGGCTCCCAGTGCCAAAGTACCCGGCAAGAAGCAAACCAAGTGATCCTGCACGACAAGGCAACTCTTACTGCAGAGAAGTTATGCATCGAATGGGTATTTGCATGTGTGTGTGTGCGCATCTCTGTCTTTCTGGGTTTATTCCTTCTCTTCTTCAAAACACATTTCTGGTACCTACAACTTGAGGATAAGTCTTTAATAATCTGATGTAATGCAGCATGAAGCAAGCAGCATTACTAGAGAACTCATTAACTTGGAAAACATCCCAGACTGTGTTTCTATGACAAGTTGCTGGAAAAAAGGTCTCAGGTCAGGGGGAGGGGGAGGAGAGTGTCTTTTGGTTTACCAGAAGCATACAATATATTCCATATCAGCTCATGCATGGGGTCAACAGAACCAGCTAAAGGTTTGGTTGTCCTCATTCTGTACACCACTGATATAAACTATAAGAACTGCAGACTGATGTCATATATGGGATTTAAAATGATTCTTAAGATTCAGAATGAAAGTTCAGGTCTCATCGCCCAAAAAGCAAAACCATTTTGATGCCCCTGTATGGGCCTTCTAAAGCTTTGTCCAATCCTAAAGGAAAGTTGAGGATTGTAAAGGTCGACATAAACCAAACAGTCAAACATTTCCCACTTTTCCAGCTGGCCAAATGTAAGAGACCTATCCAGCCTTTCAACAAGTAATAATAGATTAAATACCAAAATTCTAACTCCCCCATGGAACAGAAGAAAGTGTACTGACACATGGAGATGCCTAAGCTGCATCATCTGTCTCAGTTCAATTCTGTCCTATCTTGGGATGGAGCAGCCCCCTCTACCCAGACTCAAGTGTCACTCACAGCAGGTTTGGAAAGCTTTTGGGAAATTCAGATCCAAGAAGAACACGCTGAAAACTAAAGCTGAGGATCTAAAAAATATTACATCAAGAAACCAAACAAATAATAGAATTCACTAAACCTTACTTCAAGTATTGAAAAAGTATGCGTAAGGCTACACATACATTAATAATACAACACTTGCCTTTAAGACAAGCCACAAGCACATACCATGCCTGCACTTGCATGAGATTTTTAATACTTGTATGAGATCTTTAACTGCAAGATCTTTAAGCACGTTTTAAAGAGTATGGATGCATATATTAAGAGCAGGGAGTTAAGAATAATCAATGTTCCCCACAGCAAACAGCTGTTTTACTCAAGAACCCTACAGTAGGAAAAGAAAAAAAAGTCATGAATGGACAGAAACCTCCAAAATTATCAGATTTTTTTTTTTTAACCCCATAACACAATATTAGATCACCACCTTCTTTTGAAGGCAAATCTGAAAAGCCAGGTTGCAAGTATCCATGTATATTTTTGAATTATGGAAAATGAATAATACATAAAATAGGCATTGCCTAAACAGTTTCAGACACTGGAAGTTCATGACCAAAAAAACCAGAAAAAAAGAGAAGGAAAATTATAAAAATTTAACTCCAGCACCAAAATGTTTAATTTTAGAGGAAAATAAATGGATTTACTAGACTAACCCAGACAGAAGGCCCCTGGTTTGCACATGTGTTTAGTATGTACAAAGCAGTTACTCAGTACTGCCATCACACTGGAGAGATAGATGTGTATATATATATAGTCTTGGGGTTTGGGTTTTTGTTGGTTTAGGGTGGTTGTTTTTCTCTTTAGAGAGGGAAAAGCTTTGCATTTGCCTGGCCGTGTGTTGGGTTTTATTTAAATTTTGTGATGGTTTTTCTGTTTTCTTTTGTTGTTTGTTTTTTTTTTTAAATGCAATTGTATTTCTTACCATCTTGGCACTGAAATGGCCATGAGCAAGCTCTCCTACAAAAGTAAGCTTCCTGGGGGCTGATCTCTGAAGAAGATGCTTTTTCACCCCTTCTATGGCTCTCATATAGTCTTCCAACAGGCTGTGAATGAAAATCATTCCCAGTTGGCTCACATAAACACAGTCAGAATATATTTCATTATAGCTGATCACCACAATCCTTTAGGAGACTATTATTTTGGTCTAAAGAATAATATTTAACTAAATGTGAACGGACAAAAAAACCCTTTAATTGGTTGTTACTACCATGTAGCAATACTTTAAAAAGTAAACCCTTATTTATGTATTAAAGAAAACATCCCTAACGGTTTCTAGGCAATAACCAGATTTTATTTCAAAAATCCATGGAAGTAGAGTAATTGAAATTACAGAAAATGTAGGGTGGGAAGGACCTCATAGAGGTCTCTACTTCATCTCTCTGCTCTGAGGCAGATTCAGTTACATCAGGTTGCCTGAGGTTTTATCCAAGCAATTTTTTAGTACCTCCATCCAAAGATGCAGTGGTATCTCCATCCAAGAGGGAGATTCAAAGACTTGGAGCAATCTTTTCCAATTGACCTCTCTCTTTGTGAAACATTGTTTCACAGTATTTAATTTGATTTTCCTTTGTTTCTAAGAGCTTTCATGTGGAAAACAACCTGTTGATTAATTCCATTGTGAGGCTCTCAAAATGCCATTGTGGTCCCGAAAACACTGATTCTCCATTTACACTGAGGTAAAGCTTGGAAAAAGCAGTGAGAAAACTTTGTTTGTAGAAAGGCATTTGCTCTTATACACAGAAAAGCCTGTAAGAGGCATGTTGACACTCTCAAAATGAACAAGTCCAACATAATTAGCTTATAATGCAAACAAAAAATGCTGGATTTTTTGTCTTGTTTTGGAGGAAACCTTCTTTTTCAAAATTTTTGATTCCTCTGCTCCTTATAAAGTTTCTCCTCCACTTTTGCAGTGCAGACAAAAGAAATGTATGAGACTTAAAGAGGGACTTTTTACAAGGGCACATAGAGATAGAGAAAGGGGCTTTAAATTGAAAGTAAGTAGGTTTATACTGGATATTAGGAAGAAATTCTCCCCTGTGAGGGTGGTGAGGCCCTGGCACACGTTGCCCAGAGAAGCTGTGGCTGCCCTGAAAGTGTTCAAGGCCAGGTTGGATGGAGCTTGGAGCAACCTGGGCTAGTGGAAGGTGTCCCAGGGCATGGGGTGGGATGAGATGAGCTTTAAGGTCCCTTCCAACCCAAACCAGTCTGTGCTTCTGTAATTAAAGCAAAGATTTATACAAACATCAAACTTCAGTCTCCTTTTACCCTTCACTAACAAACACAGAGCAAACACAGACATTGCTGGTGAAAGGAAATATCAGCAGTATTTCAGAAGTGTCTAATTACGCTCCATATCTACAGCAAAGACTTAATTTTCATCTCCCGCTGTCACACGCCTTACATCTGATGAGCTGAGGAAGAAAAGCCCTCTGTGGAGAAGGAGCTTTGAGACTAAGCCTAACTCTCCTACTGGTTTTACACAAAGTTACCAGAGGTCCCTCTTGCTGCTTAGCTTGCTTTTAAAAACAGTGATATGTTCAGTCAACTCTGAACATATGCTAATTTTCTTTAAGCAGCAAACTAACTACAACAGAAAGTTTTACAGCTCACCTAATTCTCACACTGATATGAGAAGTGGAAATAACTTACTCGTTTTCTTTTTTCCCACCCTGAATCCACTGCTTGAGCAGATACTCATAGTAGCTGTCAGCTCTGGCTCCCAGAGTGTAGACCCCCAGGTGGGTGAACTGCCCACTGTTGGTGTTGATGAACATAGGCACGAGTCCATCGTTTTTCCCTGAGAGGGTGTGAACATGCTTCATCACCTCATCTACAGCTTTCTGCAAGAAAGAAAATGGCAAGCATAAATTACAGGTATAAATGATGCCCAAAACTGTACCTAGTAACACCAGGCCAGTAACAAATCCGTAACTTTTCTTACCCAAATTACCATCAGGGACATAAAGTTCATCTCGAGCAATATATTAAATATAGGATTTCAAACTTTTGGACTCTCAAAACATGATGTTTTGGGTACATTTAAGTACTGTGAAATAATTATAACTGTTTTCTTACCTTCAAGGTAAGCCCACTTGAAAGACAGTACTATGGGACAGGACTATGATCTGATTTACTCGGATTTGCAAAGCAGAAGTCTAGCTAAAATAACAACTACATGAATCATGCTATAGCTAAATCTTCCTTAAATAACTGCATTCTTCAAAATTGAGCTGTGGATACAATAAAACAACATCAGCAAACAAAAAGAAAAGTGGAAAATATTATTTTCTCTGAAATTACTCTTCCCTGTGCTGTGACCTGCTCTCAGACTCTTATCTAGTGAGTCATATTTTAGTTCCTTGGATGGCAACACTACAGTTTTCTTCTTTGCATATAGGTAATGGCATCAAGAAACCACACTCAGAATTTTTTATTTTTTTAACTAAAAGCTGTTTCTGAGGAAGAAAAATAATTACTGATCTCCAGTACTACTTTTTAGTATTCAATAAAATAATCAGGATGTTTTGTTTCTTTTTCTTCCCACATCTAGAGTTTCACAACTTATTTATTGTAACTTAAAGACTCCAGAGACCACGAGTACTGATGGGAGTCAGTGGTGGAGCTGCAGAGAGATGGATAAAAAAAGAGACATCAATTTATTCTTCCATACCTGGAATTTGTCATCTCCAGTGAGACGAGAGAGCTCCCTAAACTCCAGCTGAATGCTGGTCACCTCTGCCACGGTGCTATCGGATGTCCAGCGAGGGGGATGTGCAGTGCCCCGGCCAATGTTGACATCAGAATATGGTATCTTTGAGGGGGTCTTGAATGCTGGCATAAGCCTGTTCCCAATGTCTTTCTACAGAAAACCATAAGCACAAAGCAACAAACAAAACAAAAAATAAATATACACTCACACCCCATTAGATTTTCTTCACCTAGCATACAGAAAAAGACAGAATAGCAGCTCAGTTTTAGGTGGTGCAAGCAATTAAAGAATTAAAAGAGGTCATGAATTTATTCATAGTAATGAGCAGTCTCCACCTTGTCCCTAGCACTGCAGGCCTCACCTGAGGCTGCAATCCTTATGTCACATGATGCAAGTCTGCAGTCACTAACTGCATCTAGTTAATCTGAAGAGGTGGCTGACACTGTTAAGACACACAGAGAGAGAATCAAAAGACAACTATTACCATTTGCCAAGCATTTATTTCTTGCTTTGTTTCATGAACTTTATTATGGTCAGCCATTTACCAGCAGAAGAGCAGGCATACAAGGATAGGTGCAGTGAGGCTCTGAGGTCATCTGAAGAGCAAAGAGGTGCAGGCTTAAAAGCATAATGGTAAATCCCTTTCCTACCACTTTAAATATTTTTTCTTAAAAAACAGAAACATTTAACTTTCTGAGAAAACTTTCCTCAACTTTGTCCAATATGGAATACATAACACAGTTTCATTTGTACTGCCAGTCACTCACAGCTTTTTCCAGGAAAAGGCTATCTCCAGAGAGGTGGTAGGTGCTCAGCAAGCCGCCCAGGATACGGATGGTGCTCTCAAACAGGTTCACATCCACATTTTTATCAAATACTAAATCATTTGCTACCCATTTTCTTGCTTCTTCAAATTCTGCAAAGTATAAAAGGTAGTTCATTTATGAACTTCTGGAATGTTCAAACAACTAGAGATATGAGTATTCCATGTATCCCACACACTTATTTACATCTGTCTACAGAGGTGATAATTTTAGGTGGAAAACTAAAGTGAAGAGCACATCCTGGCTTAATTCTTATTCAGCACACACCACAGATGCATACAGACAGAAATATCCACCAAAATAGAAAGTTCTTAATAGTCTAAGAAAAGAAGGAACAGGGAAATTCTTTATTAAAAAAATCCAGAAATTTAAGTCTTTCAAATCCATCCATTTGACTTGTCAGACAATTAGTTACACTTTCACAGAGCCTTCTGTTTTTAATTAAATCTTCAACCAAAGCTGTTATCTACCAAGACAACAGATAACATATTCAGTTAACAGCCTTTAACACCTTTAGCCTAGCAATGTCCTGGGGAGCCCGCTTCCTGCCTCAGCACTTAACACACAAAATCCCCACAGGTTGCAATTTTTTTCTCTAGGAACAAAAACAGTTGTTTATCGCACTACTAATTTTAAAATAAGAACGTTAAAAAAAAAAAAAAGCCATTTTAGATTCATCAGCCAGCTTAGCAGCAGCATCACTCAATGACTGCTTTGGCAGAGGGTCTATCTCCACGGTACATATGAGTCAGCTCAGTCTCCAAGTGTGAGGGCTGGGCTACCTCGAACAATTTCACAGCCTCCAGAAATTCCTTCTTGTGAGAAGCAGCAGCACAACCAGTTTCCCAGAAACTGAAGGCATTTCACAGAAGATAAACTCTAAAGCAAAAGGATGCCTCTTGTGCCCTCTGGTCTTGGATGCTGAGCAGATTAAGAACCACAGAAAATCTCCCAGACAGATGTTAGGGCTATTAGCAGTGGAACAGCAAAGGCACAGTACTCTGCCACAGAAGCTTTTGCATTCATCAGCTAATAAGAAAGATTGGCAGTCTCAAAGAAAACTTTCATTTACATAGCATTTGTTATTCAGAAGATACCTCAGGAGCTTTCTAAGGCAATCAGCAGAACTGCTACAAAATATGAAGAACTCCTCACCAAGAACCCCTTTTCAGCACATCTAAACTACTAATCATTTATTTTAAAAGTTTTATTCAGTTCGCAATTAATTTTTAGGAAAAAAAAAGGATCAATACACTGACAACTTGATGAAACTTCAAGACAGCCTGCTCATGCCTAGACCTACACACACATGACATATTAAAGCAAACAAAAATTCTATTTTATGCAAACTTCAAAGGTAGAAGAGAGAGAACCATGAAGGACTGAGTATTAACTGTTCCCTTACTTGCAGCTCTGTTCTTCTTATCTCGACAGAAAAAGCTGCACGATTAATAGAAGTTTACAAAGGAGGCTCTCTACCAAGGTTAAATAAATACAGTTCCAGAAATTTTTAAACACCACTAAAAGCCCTGCACCACCAAAAAAAAAAAAAAAAAAAAGCCAAACACACAACAAAAAATTCCTCTTAAATACTGATTAAGCATTTAAGTTTTTTGCAACAGAATTGCACAAATTTTGGCTTGGTTTTTAAAATCTGTTTTTAAGTTTTCTCACATGGTCACTTTCAGAATATCTCTAAAAAAGACAGGCAGAAGAGCAATTTAGGAAGACTTGAGTGCTCCCTTTCTCCACCCATGGATTCCTTACAGATACATCCACTGAATGTCTTGTTACATGTAACCATGGAATATTCTTTTTCTGGCTCAAAATTCAATTGCAAGAAAAACAGTGTCCTTTATTATAGTTGGGGATTTTTTAAAATATTTTTATACATATTTATGTGTGTGTGTGTATGTATATGTATATATATATATACATACATATATATAAATATATATATGTATTTACCCATACAGGAAAGCTAAACTTTTTGGCCACACGTAAAAAATGTTGCCCTCAAAGACCTCTGAGCATGCACTGCCTGTATAGAATAAAAGGAATTATTTTAGAGGGGAAAAAAACAGAGGAGGAAAAAATGTTACCTTCTTTTAATCCTAAAATCCACATGGTATCCAAGGCATCAATTAAGGTCAACCCAAGTCCAAACCACTCACTGTAGGACTTGGACAAAGGCTTCAGCTCATCATGGCCCCAGGCAAAATCCTTGTACCCTCTCCAGGCGTGGCGAAAGGCTTCGATCACAGCCATCTGGCGCTCATTTATGGGCACTGCAAAGGAAAACAGCACCTTGCTCAGGACTTCTGCAGGGCATTATGCAGCTATACCAAGCACCATTTTGCTGCATTCTACCCAAAATAAACTTTCTTCCAAACTAACTGATCTGTGCAATGGAAAAACCATCCTCACATTATTCTCTTCAGGACAGCCTTTCGTCTGTGTTTCTGGTCAGCAATTCAGCCAGGTGGAAAAAGAAATCTCTCCCTGGCAACAAAATTGTCACTTCTGCAAATGAAACATTAAAACAATCACATGCACAATTGTAGATGATTATCACTAAAGCTCAAAGAGCTGAAAGTCAGGAAATACTAAATTAAAATCCACAGTAATTCAGCTGCCGAATACCTATGCTTAACAATGCGATCCTCAACTGATTCAACACATACCATTTTTTCTTCATCTTCCCTCTTTTATTCTTTGCTTTCTGTTAAATTTAAAACCATCTCTATAAAATTAATGTCTATTGAACTTTTCATTTAATACCAAAAGAGGAAGAAAATTTGCAGATTTTGTCTTTTTCCATAATTCTACTGATTTTTTGCTTGCAATTTGCCATCAAGTGAAGTTTACGTTACACATCCAACGTGGAAAATTTCAAGCCCATTAGCTGAAATGTTTCAAAATTGTAAACAAAGACTTCTAGAGTGGGAAACACCAAGCAGCAAAGCTAACCCCATAAATATTCAGCTAGCAAAAGTGCAAATATATCAACGTTGAACTTCCTTGTATGAACCCAGAAAAAGGAACAGCAGGTTCTTTGCTTCACAAGGGCAGCAACTTCAAAAACAAGTTCTTTGGCTTTCTGATGAGCCTTAAAAGCAGTTCAGTTTAGTTCAGGGAGGAAGTAACTTTCCCTGTACTTGCAGAACAGAAGGAAAACATCAGCTGAAAAGGGAAGTGGTCTCTTTCACAACCTCTCTCCTTAGGTTACCCTGTCCTGAAATATCTCTCCGCCCAGAGACTTTAGTTCAAAGACTTTCAGATTCTGAAGGCTAATAAGCATGAAGACTGCCATGGCAGAATAAGGACACTGAAAGGCTTGCATGTTCTAGGTAAGTAATCTTTCCTAAACTTTGTTTCCTTTAATTACAATAAATAAAATAGATGTGCATGGGCAAAATTCACACAATTTCAACCATAAAAGCGAACAGTAATAAAGGTATAATTAACTCTACTATTTACCTGGTTCCTTCTGGTCTTCAGCCTCCACAGATGAAGGTCTTTCTGGTTCCTTTATTTTATTGGATGGAGGTTCAGTGTTTTGGTCAGGTTCTATCACTGCTCCTCTCCAGCTGCAAATACAAGGGACTGTAATTAAGACATATTTTGGTCACAGAAAGTCATGCGAATGAATGGGATTTATCTCTGCATTTCCTTTATCTCGTGATTCTCTGATTAAAAAGAAAAGTTGGATTTTGTGTCAAGGATCAAAATATCTATGTTGTCCAGTAGATAAATTTTCTGTTCAAAGAAAGAAATTTGCATCAGAAAAATTTTACTGTATTAAGAAATGTGTCTTACAAGCTCTTGGAATTTCATTAAATATCTTGGCAATGTAATTTAATAAAAAACACCTGACAATGCTGCATTACAAGTAATTTGTTATCTGCCAGCTCTGTAATGGCCACACCAGCCACTAACACCAAATAGTACCATACAAATGATGATCACCAAAAAATCACAAAGAAGCACAAAGGATGAGCTGCTAAAAGTATGGGTTTTGCTATCATGGGGTCACAAGCCTTCCCTGTCACCACAGATGCATAAATCAGTTTTACAGGTTTTTGTGAAAAACCTCCTGAAGGAGAAGTCTTTCAGGATGGACTTCAAGTCAAGCCAAGAGGGGAAACACTGTAGCTTGCTTGAAACATTTCTACCTGATAATGGATTTCTCCGTTTTATCCCCTTTATCAGTCTGCACTGGCTCTTCTACAGCCCTGATGGAACTGTGTCGGGTCTTCAGCCTTGTGTCCCTCCGTGGTGCCTTGATCTGAAGGTTGGAAGGACCACGACGAACATGAGGTGAGTTTGGCTGCTTCTGAGAGAAGAAAAAAAAATATGCACTTGATATATTACAAAGATGGTAAAATTTCAAACCATAAGTCAATCGTATTTACTAAACAGTATTAAACAATGCTTCAGACTAATCTTAGTTTGCTATCATATCAGCAGTCAAGTTCTGCCTTGAATGGAAGGTATGCTAAAAACCTCCTGCACTAATCCACAGTCAGTTATGTTCCTTTCCCGTTGCATTTCCCAAAAGCACAACCCTTCAAACACTCCTAACATCTGCTCTGCCTGCTGCTATTTTTCAAGCTCTCAGAAAAGCTGTTTGGGTTCACTGTGACATCAGTGCATTCATGTCTCCTATTCATTCCACGACTCCAGGCTCCTCACAAAAGTGAGACTGATGCCCAGAGCACCCCCAAGTCAAAACAAATTAACCACAGCATGAGTGAAGCCTCAAGTAAGAGGTCACTGTGACCTAAAGTCCTGGCACTCCCAGGCAGAGCAGTGAGTAATAAATAGCATACAGAAAACTTAAATGAAAAAGGTAAAGCCAAGAAATGCACACCAAAGCCCTTCCTGAAAAGCGAGCATTCCACCCAGAGCAGACTCTTCTGTGCAAGTTTTAACTCCTTTCTCCACAACAACTGTTGGAACCAATCACTATTTGCAGCCTTCACAAGTTTTTTGGTAGCTTTATAAAACTCATTTCTTCTCTCAGTACCTGCGGCGAAAGCTCAGGGTAGTCTCCACGGTTGGCATCTGCTTTCTGGGGTGCTGGCAGAACAGCTGGATTTGCCAGCTTTACTCCAGGAATTTCTTGTTCTGTTCTCTGATCATCTAACGATTTGTTTGTTAGACCTAGACACACAAAACTGCTCAGCACAAAGAATCAACACTTCAGGTTGCAACTAGAAATTTATAACAGTTTGCTGCATTCACATAGTGGATGCACCTCCAAAAAGTGCATTTACAAAACACACACTAATTGTTAAATGCAATTGTATTTTGGTATTAATCCTCTCCCTAATATACAACAGGGTTGCTAAAAGACACTTTTTTTTTAATTGCTACTATTTCAGTTTCTTAATACAGGCAGTAAGATAATATCAAAGCTAAATGTGCTTAAGTATTGTACAAATGCTTGGAATTTCTAATCTGATGGGCAGTCAAAACCAAGAGAGGATTATCTTATTCTACTGATTAGGTTTGGGCTACCAATATCTACATACAAACATAATAAACAGCCACCAAATCTTAATCAACTGTCATGGTTTAGGAATGGTACTCCCGAATTCCGTGCCCCCACTGAAACCATCCAAAACCACCCTGGCCACTCTCTGCTCCCCTGTTTTCTCCTCCCCCTTCTCACTGCATCAGGGATGGGCTTGAGAATTGGAGGCATGTAAGGAAAGGTTGAGATAAGAACAATTAACTGGAAACAGCCATGAGGTAAGAAAATTAACAGTAATAGGATTAATATTAATAACAAAACAGTCCCTTCCCCACCCCCCAATGACACAACGTGGTGTAGAATAACATCCAAGCCTCAGCTACAACCCCTCATGGCTACTGCAAAAAATTAATGCTGTCCTGGCTGGAACCAGGACGCGCACACAGGTACCTACACAACTTTTCTTGACCCTATTCATGGCCAAGATTTCCTCACCCTGTACATTATCCATGCCTATCTCTACAACATCCAACTATATACATATATATTAATATACAGAAGTACAGATATAAATTCCATAGTCAAAGACCATCCTTCTAAGATGTCTGTGGAGTTCATTTAGTCCAGGACTCTGGGTCCTATCCATCCTTATGTCTTCCAGGGCAGGAAGACATGCTGTCAGTTGGTTCAAGCTGTATCAGGAGCTCACAACTGGTGTATCTAGAGCAGTCTGCCCTCACTGTCCATGGTAGTTATGGCACACAGTGGCAACATCATTCAGCAACCAATATCATACAATTCAACATTACAAACTGTGCTCACACAAAAATCAAATCCCCTTAAGGGATACACCGTGTTTCCCCGTCCCTCTGCATTACCACCAAGTGCACCCAGGTCCTTGAGCAAAAACAATCCCACAGATGGGTTTGCGATTGCTTGAAGCAGGACTAATCCAAATTATCTTCCCTAACACATTCTGCACATGTACCCCACGGACTTTATCCCCTTCTACAGTATGTGGAGGTTTTGATGGGATAGGCCCAGCTCGACTGGTAGAGACAGAGGTGTTAACTAACCAGGTGGACTTCATTAAATGCAGATCCCAATGTTTGAAAGTCCCACCACCTATTACTTTCAATGCAGTTTTTAACAGTCCATTGTACAATTCATGCACCAGAGGTTGGTGCATGATAGAAAATATGATACAGCCACTCCATTCCATGCTGTCTGGCCCAGGGATCTATGAGGCTGTTTTTGAAATGAGTCCCATTGTCCGACTCAGTTCTCTCTGGGGGCCATGTCACCACAGGACTTGCTTTTTCAGGCCCAGGATGGTGTTCTAGGCAGTATCATGAGGCACAGGTTGTGTCTCCAGCCATCCAGTGGTTGTTTCCACCATTGTCAGCACATGGCACTTGACTTGGAGGGTTTGTAGGAGTGTGATGTGATCACCCTGCCAGGCCTCTTCATATTTATATTTTGACCGTTGCCTCCCGTATCACAGAGACTTTACCCACTTGGTCCTGCTTGATTGCAGCATGTTTCACAGTTACGGATAACCTGGGAGATGGTGTCCATGGCTAAGTCCCCCCTTCAATCACTAGCCCATCTGTATGTTGCATCTCTCCCCTGATGACCTGAGGAGTCATGGGCCCACTGATCCAGAAATAACTCCCCCTTGTGTTACCAATCCAGATCCACCTAAGACACTTCAACCTTGGCAGCCTGATCCACCTGTCTGTTGTGATGTTCTTCAGTAGCCCAACTTCTGGGTTGGGTTTCTTCTTCTGTATAGGGGCGACTGCTACTGGCATGGGTTGTTCCTTTGTCTCAGCTGCAGTCTGAGTGGTCACTGTGGCTGTTGCTCTGCTTTCCTCCTCCTCCCCCTGAGGGTGCTGTCTGGTGATGAGAGTGTCTCATAAATAGCAGCCAGAGCCCAACACACTGCATTAAGTTGCTCCTCTCTGGAGTTACCACAGCATTCTCCTTTCAAATATTCTGCCACTTTACCAGGATGCTGTAGCTCTTCAGGAGTGAACTTCAAACCACTGGAGCAGAGAATTTCCCCAAAAGCTGGCCCATTTTCCCCCATCCTTCCATGCCACTCATGACTATCCACCCTCAGGGCAGATCTCTGAATGACCTTCTTAAAAATCTTTGACTCTAAACACGGTGTGGACTGCACTGAGGAGACCTGGCAGACTTGGCAACGAGAACATGCTTTCCTTAACAGCCAAAGAATTAAAAAATCTCAAAAGCTATTGTAACAGGCCTGAAGAAGGAAAAGGGTATGAAAGGCTGGGAAAATCATCCTCCCCTGTTCCCCACACAGAATGGGTACGATTATTACTGGACTCCCAAAGGCAGTGCCCAAGGTAGGGTAGGAGAGCAACACTGAACACACATCCCAAATGACCCTCACTGCCCTTGATGTCATCATGTCATAAACTGATATCCCACAGTACAGCAACAAAGCAATCCCAGTCCCTCTCCCTTCTCTGAAAAAGATCCCCACGAGGAGCACATAGAGGAATATTATATACAGGGTTAGGTACCACAACCATGTGAACAGACCAAGCTATATTGTGACCAGTGGTTCTGTAGCTAATACAACATATGCTTAGATCTTGTTTTCAACCTGCTCTGGGCAGATCTGTTGTTATCTCAACCCTTTGTGCCTCACACTGGGCACCAACTAAGGCTGTTAGGAATGGTATTCCCCAATTCAGCACCCTCACCAAAGTTCTTCAAAACTGCACTGCCACTCTCAGAGAGTCCCTTCACCGCTACCACCACCATCGCTGCTGCTGCAACAACTCCCCCACTGCCTCTGTCCCCCCACCCTTCTGCCCCCAGCAATGAAGTGAGGTGGTACAGAATAAAGCCACGCCCCCTCCCAGCTACTGCAAAAAATTAACCCTGTCCTGGTCGAGACCAGGACACCAACTAAAATAAAACGTTGCTCTAGTCAAGCTAAACAAAGAAAAGAGATATGAAAAATATTTCTGATTAAGCATTAAGTCATTGAAACTTCACATAAAATCATCTCACAACTGTGCTTTAATGAATACACCCAGGCACTGTCAACAGAAACTAAAACTGGTTATAAGAACTACAATTTCCTAACTAACACCTCACTGGCAATTCCGAGCTGTATAGAACACATACTTTTCCATGCTTCTCCCATGCTTGCGTAGGAAATGACTCCACAGACTGCCAAGAAGGCAAACAGGAAGAGAATGACACTCCGCTGGAGTCGGGACAGCTGCTTCCATTTCTTTAGGAGATAAAAGAAGAGAGAGGAAGAACATTTAGCACAACATTAAGAGCCTACTTGGTTAAAAATAAACTCTTACCGGTTCATTCAGATTAAGAAACACAAAACCCAGTAGGTTTAATTTTACCCTGTTTCCAACTGCAGATTTCCATTGCTTATTTTCTTTGATGATGAGAAAATAGGAATCTAACCCGCTAGCATATGGCACAGCAAGCTCACAGAAACATCAGAGCCACTTGCTGCAAGGACCTCAGAATCTGCCGAATGCCAAGGATCTCACAGAACTTCAACTACAGCTGACTTTCATCACAACCTCCACTGCCTGACCTAAACATCTGCCCAGATGTCAACGGGGAAATCAGCCAAAAGCCTCTTTCCTCCTGGCTGGGGAGGGACTGCATAGTGCATATGCAAAATAAGAACAGAACAAGCAGTAGGAAAACTAAAAATGTTACTGCAGCAAAGAAGAAAGGCTCAAAATAAACTGAGCACCAGCCACTGGACACAGGTTCAATGCCTGTACAGGCCATTCACTTCATGAGCTGGACTCAGTGATCCTTGTGGGTCCCTTCCAACTCAGAATATTCTGTGAATCTATGAAAGAGAAGCCAGGCATCTGATAAACATGGGAACTGTCACACAGAACAAGTCCTGCACCACAGAGAAAGTCACCAACCTGCAGCAGCATGAAAATGAAGTAAAACACCACAACAACGAACAAGACAAATCCACAATGTTTCCAAGTTTAATTCTGGGCAAAAATGTATTGTTGAAACTGAAGTACAAGCAACAATCACTAAAAATCAGAGAGCAAATCCTATATTAGCCTGAGAGAGGCTAATGTACATTAGCCTGCATTTACAGAGAGAGCAGTTGGAGTTAAACATTAACTGCTCAAGTACCTTTGTTACTTTTCCAGAAGTCACACTGAAATTCACTAATATTGGTTCTGGCATACAGAGAGTGAACTTAAATTCCAATGTACACTCAGGAATAATCTATCCTACACAACGCCCCACAGCACTTCCCACAGTCCTCATCCTCTTAGCAACAGCCAGTCAGAACAGTCGATGTGCTCACACTGCAAGCCTGCAGCACATAAAGTTTCCTGTTTTCCGCCTGTCCTGTTGGCAGGAATCCTACACACCCTTCCCTGCACTCACTGCAAGATGCCAGTCCCACTCTGTCATCCTCTGCTCTACCTGCACGGCAAACCATATCACCATCTCCCCACTGCAGAAGGATGCTTGAAAACTGGAGCCTTGTGATTCCTCAGGGTAGGATAGGAAAAGAGGCATTGATTGTTGTGTCTTGGGACAGACAGGAATGAGGCACAAGAACATATGAGGGCATTTACCACCATCTTATGGTATTTTGTTCCCAAAGAATAAGGATAAAGTAAAGAGTGACATGAAGGACCCACACTTCTCAAGTTGGTAATAAAAGAGAACTTTGAGAATGTGTCCCTAAACAAGCTCTTCAAATGCTTCATCTGACAACCTGTAAATCCTCTGCAGGTGACTATTCATCATCTCCTATCTGTAACAAGGGCTATTGTGTCCTTTTGATTCACTCTTTCTCATTCAAGACTCTCCGGGCCCAACACTTCCACTCCCAGTAAGCTCCCTACCCACAGGCACACAAGATGGTCACTTCCCCAGAGCTCTGTCAGGGGACCCCTGTCGTCACACTCAGCCTTCCCACAGAAAGCAGAACTGTCCCCTTTACTCTTCCAGGGCGCCCCCTTCAAGTCTTAAAACAGGGAACAGAGGCACGGGGACCAAATCTCATCCCACTCATTCGTGTCCACAGAGCGCAGCACTGCCCTCCAAATGTCCACTAGCAGAGCACGGGATTTTACAGTATCCCCCAGCTTTGTTCGTGAAAATTAAGACACGACGTGGAGCCCCCCATGCCCGGAACCGGCGCGGGGCAGCCCCCGAGAGCAGAGCCGAGACCACAGCCACGGCCTCGGCCCCGCTCGGAGCGGGGCGGGCCAAGGCAGGTCCCCCATGGCAATGCGGCTGCACCCGAGCCCAGGGACATCCCGATCGCCCGGCCCAACACCGCTCCCTCCCTCATCGCCCCGAGCCCCCGCACCCAGCCCGGCTGCCCGCGGTACCGCACAGCTCCCCGTGCAGCCCTCACCCGCCAGCAGGAGCGCCGCCGCCAGGCCTTGCTGTTGTTGTAGCCGCCAGCCCCGACCGCCCCCTCCGGGCCGAGGCTGACGGAGATGAAGTCCCGGCGCGGCGGCCCCGCGGCGGCTCCCGCGTACATGGCGGCGCCTCAGGGGCCGCCCGCCGCCATCGCACCGCGGGGCGGAGCGGCCGCTTCCGGGAGCCGCTTCCGGTGCCGCTCTGGCGGCGGCCGCGCTCGATGGCACCGGGGGCGTGACCCGCTCGGACCTCCCGCCCTCCTCACGGTTCCCCCCTCGGGCCGGGGCCGCGGGGGTTCGGCCCTTGTCCCTCCTGTCCCTGCGCCCCCCACCCAGCCGGGCCCTGGCCAGGAGGGCCTCAGGTGCCTGGGCAGGCAGTGAGGACAGGAGAGGCTGGGAACCCTCTCTGTTCCGCGGTGTGCTGAGGTTACACCATAGAGGCCGTTCACGGGAACACTGGCAAGGGAGCACGAGAAATGAAAACGTGCATGTGGGGAGGTTCTAAGGAAAATCAACTCAACAGGTGGGCGGCCTGCAAGCTCCCATGGGCAGGCCCGGGCCCCAGCCCAGCAGCGCTGCCGCCCCTCCGGCCAGGGAGCACAGCCGAGGGAATCCCGAACTGCTGCCGACTCCGAGAGGACAGGGAAGAGCTGTCTCATGTCATCATCAGCTGCCACTGGGAACCCGAGACAGCTCTACAGCAGGCAATGCAGGAACACGGGCCTGGAATCTGACAGGATGTACGTGAGTGGGTGAAAAGCAACTTAAGCAGTTGTATAAGTAAACCCTGCCATGAGACCTGGCACTGAATTTTGGTACTCAGCAGGATGCACTCATCCCACAGCTGCTCCTCCACAGACCTCCAGCCTGTGCAAATAGTTCCCCGTATCTTCCCTGAGGAGGAGGAGGGGTGTTATCAGTGGGAGTAAGGAAGAGCATTGTTTAGTGATGTATACGTTCAGAGCCACAGCAGGACCACTACTTCTAGCTCAGGTTCCTAGTCCCAACAGGAAGAGGGCAGCACTGACGCAGCTGTTTTAAGTGCTGCTACTGAACTCGCCTCCAGCCGTGCCTCACTGGCAGGTTAGCTTACATCATTTGCCCCTTTACGTTTGAAATCCACCTCCCACTAGATTTTCAGATAAAACTGAAAAGTTTGTGTTTTCTGAGCATGATTAAGATTAGTTTTCTTCATGATTAAGAAAGCTAAGCAAGCAAAAATTCTGCTAAATCCTGCATAAACAAGCATGGGAACAATTTAGGATGCCTGAAGCATGCATTCATTTTTAGTATTCATTTTCCTACCACAGGAAACTACTGATTCATGTAGCTTAAAAAAACATTAAACCCACCAGCAGCCTTCGTAGTGGTGTCAAGAGAGAAACATGGGGGGGAATAGGTAAGAAAGGAAGATCTGACATCTGCTGGTTTCAGCACTAAACCCCCCAAACAGGACAATATGCCATTTGTGACATATTACTGACTACCCCTATTGATTGTGCTATAAATAAAGCCCTGTTTAAGACATGTCTGTCACTGTGAAGCAAAGCAAAATTTGCATTCCAGCAAGTGCTCAGCTGGGACAGCCTGACTTAGAGCCAGATCACTCAAATCAACTTGAAATAAGACAAACAACCACTACTCGCAATTAAACTCCTGTGAATAAACTGATCTGAAAAGCTTGGAAAAAATAAACAGAATTGAAGACAAGAACACAATCTTCTGTTTTCTGATGAAAAATAGATCCCACAGTGTTAAACCCTTCAGGAATCACCCTCTGCCCAGTCCCACATCCCCCATATTCTGAAGCACGGGCACTGCCGCCTCCAGCCGTACCACTGGTGACACTGTCTGTCCTGCAGCTGTGGTGACAACACCCAAGACATGTAGGGACAAAGACAACAAGGGTATTTTCCTCACGGACAAGAAAAACAGACACATAGAAATCACAGTATCATCTTTATTGTAAAAATGCTTAGGAGTCCAGAAGCTTCTGGAGTACTACAGGACTTCCCTTTGTCTCAGGTACTTTCTTCATTTTATAATGCATACAAAGACTTTGTTACATACTGAACAGATTCGTTTTTTAAAAAATTCTCTCGAAATTCTTTCTATGTTCCAGTTTAAAATGTAAGGAGTCATAGGGGAAAGAAAGCCCAACAGACAAAGCATTCAACATTCTAATATGGCTTTTCCTTGAAAACAACCTTAAAAACGGTATCAGCAGCTCTGTGTACACGGGAAGCAAAGCTTCAAAAGAGAAAGTATTTTACGAAGAGCAAAAGAAATCTTTTATATCCAGTGCAACATAAAACAAGTGTGTGCCAGAACTGCCGAGCAATACTCACAAAGATACAACACAACTTGTTCTCAGACATAAAACTTGACTGACAGGAATGGAATGAACCACAGAAACACTGTGCAAAAAGACTGCAGAACTGAGTGTCAATGACAAATGCATCATTTATTCTAAATGAGAATTACTGGCTGCACATACCAGCTAAGGTAATCAGAACTGTCATGAGCTGGTCTGCATGTGTGAAAGGCCCGTTACTCAAGTTCATGCAGAACTACTTTATAACCAAAAACTCTGATATTAACATTTAGATGCTTTCTTTGGAAAACGAGCCTACTTACAAAGTGTATTTAGTCTCAAAGCCATTTTTCTACTTACCCAATATTCTGAATAGAGCTTCACATCAGGAACTGCAGAAAGCCATGGAAGTTATTTATGCTTAATGAAATATCGTCAGCAATTCCTTAGTAGAAGCTGATGCATGAAATAGTATTTCAGATGAGGCATCTTTCTCACTACCTTCCCTAGCACCAGGTTTAGTGGAAAAGTATAGAGTGCTCCTGAAGCAAAGACCAGCCACCAGTGAGTGCATCCTCAGTACGGCTGAAATGACTCTGGTTTGCTCAGCACAGGTTCTGCAGCAGGTGGGTATGAGCCTCCCAGAACAGCATCCAAAGGCTGAACAGGAACAATCACTGCTGGATCACGGCCATCCTGGGATCCCTTGGCCAGGACTGAGTTCACATGCTACATATGTTATGACAATTAACATCCCTCATTAGCTAACATTTATCTTTACATGATCTTTTGTAATATATTTAAAAAGAAGGCATCTAAGGAATTATTTTCTAAGTGAAAGAGTGCTGGAAAACCACATGGGCAGAAAATGCAGAAGCAAGGCTGGTGTTTTACTGTGTGCCCTGGTGATGCTGAAAGTAAGTTTTCTGGGGTTTTTTTTGTTTTGTTTTGGTTTGGTTTTTTTTGGTTAAGCATTAAATTCTACCACTGGGATTTGTTCCTCTTACTACTTTCAGGTTCCTTGAGAGAGCTCGGTCTGAAGGATATGGTATACATTAAACAGGAAATGGAAAGCAAAACAAATGTTTGTTATAGCCATGAAGAGCAGAGGGTTGTGAAAAAAATTCTCATCAACTTTTTTTTTTTTTTTTTTAAATTAAAAAACCCCAGGTCACTACACCTGACAGAAGCAATCAGTCCAAACAAGACACCAGCAAGCTCAGATACAAAAATAGTCTGACTGCTTTGGAGTCCAAACCTCACGCAATGCTTAGGCACAGCAACATCCCTACACACAGCAGACTCTGTATAATCTGCTTAGAGGATGCAATTGCTGAATTGGATCCTCTACCATCACAGGATTAGGGAAAAGATGTTTCACTGGAGTGAAAGGCCTCAGTACCCACAGTCCTTCCATACTTTTCAGGATGGGCCTCAAACTGACTGCAGCTATGCACATAATTTAGAAACAAAACCAAAACAAAAACCCAACCACACCAGCACAAACAAAAACCCTAACAAGGCACTGAAGAGATTTAATCTTCTTGGATGCAAAGCTGATTTATTAGGCCCTGGCTAGCTCTTTTCCATATCCACGTGCCCAGCAAATAAGAAATATAAGATATGTTTAGCACCTGGAGGGTGTTAATCCTCACTCACATCCAAGTGTACAAAACAGACTGAGGTAAGAGGCCCAGCATTCAAAGTTACCAAACAGAACTGGGGGGCATGAACATGTGTGTAAACCCAACTGCTGCAAGGATTTGGCATCAATCAAACGCTGCAAAGCATTTTTTTTTTTTTATAATGCACTTCATAGCTGACATTTTAGTAATGTCAGTTCTCATAATGGATCTGAAAAACAGATATCTGATGAGGGGGAAAGGCTTCCCTCTTCAAGAATTTTCCAGCATTTCCACTTTGGTTTCATCAAGTACAAAGGGAGAAGGGAAGTCTTTGTTCTTCATGTACACCTCCAGACCCTGAGAATGTGTGAGAACAGTATTGTTAGGCTGTAAATGCATCAGACTGGTCACCTATTTTAAAGTCCTCAAGAAATGACTGAGAAAGGTCATGGGAAGGACAAACAACAGCAACAGTTTCTCATGTGATGGAAAGTGTTTCGGCCCCAAGCCTGGGGTTCATGAAGGAGTGGCACCAACTAACCATAGAACACAGCTAGCTCAGAAACTAGCTTCCTGGGGAGGGGCAGGCACGGGAAGGAGTTCTTAGCTAAAATTAGAAGAATCCTAGCAAATCGAAGGCAACTTAAATTGCCTGTATTCATTTTGCTCTCAGAAGGTATCAATTGCAACAAGGTTGCTACATGCACCCGTTGAGGATACACTTAGTGCAGGTCAATGTTGCAAGTTAATACAAGTGGAAACCTAGCCAAAGTGTCAAGTTTCACCAACACCCTTCCCCATATCCTCCTGCTGACATATTCTCCTGCAATCCACTGTCTCTCACTCCATCTGTCCAACACAGGGAAGATCCTCTTCTCACTACTACATGTTTCTCAAGATCAATTATTTTCAGAGGGACAAACTTGAGAAATTCTTTCCCTAAAGCCAATGCACATATCTCACTTCTCAGTCGGTACTCACTCACTGTGGGAGATGGGAATAAGTGAGCCCAGGACCCAAAGATTTTATAATTTTAATATTCTGCACTTTTCATTCAGAAGATTTCAAAGTGCTTGTGAGTCTTAATGAAACTGCAGCCTCATTGCAAATCTCATTTTACAGGTGGCTAAAACTGAGAGTGAACAAACTGCTGAAGAGTAAACCATAGTGGAACCAGAAATGAAACACAGAGCCCAAGTCCCAGTTCCCTTGGTCTGACCATTTCTCAGCAAGCCCAGGCTAAATACACCTGTGTTCAGAAGGAAATCAAATGTATACCTGCACGCTCTTAAAAATAGCTTCCATAGATAGTTATTCTCACCTCTCCAAAGTAAGACACTAATGGAGAAATCTCACACACCGCTGGAGGATCTTCAGTTCCTGAGAGACTAGAGAAGAGAACACAGGATTAACTTCCTGCTGTGCTTAAAAAACAGTGCATCTTCTTCAAAAGATTGTCTAGAATAGGATAGCCAGAAGGATAAGACATTTGTTATAGTCACACACACCAGATATTATTTGAACATAAAGTGTGAAAATAAAAGGGAATTAGCAGGTCCCAAATATTACTCATCAAAACCAGGGCATCACTTTTATAGGTGCTTTTTCAAGTCAAATTAACAGCAGGAGTTGATGAAGTAATGGCCCCATGAAGTAAAAGCAGCTTCCCACTCCATTTGACACAGGAAGTATCTGAACTGATAATCACTGTAGTAGTCAATCCTTAAGCCCACCTGAGAATCCTGTTGGGTCCACATTCAGAAAATCTGGCAAGGCCTACAAATTAAAATTCCTTGGGCTGGCTAAATCCAGAGTGATGGGAAAGGCTGCTCCTGTTTAATGGTGCTATAGGAGGGGTCAACTCACAACCCCAAGGGCAGGGATCTGCCAGAAATAACACCCAGAGCCCCCTTGTGCTGACTGCCTGGAGCACCCACAGTCACTAAAGGAGCAGGAGCGGTAATAGACACCAATCTGCACATCAAGAGAGCACCAGCTGCATGAAAATCATGCTGAGCCACCCTGTGACTACACTAACACCTGCTTTTGGAGAGCCCAGACTGGCTGGGCAGGCCCAGCAGAGAAGATGCAGAGGAGGTCACTGAGGTTCAAACCTGAGTTTCTCTGGTATCCTGCAACCATTTTCATCCACAAATCTGGCCCCAGCCTTGAGGGCCCAGCGGTAATGCTGGGCCAGAAGGGCTTGCCGAGCAGTGGTAGGAGTGTCTTTGTCAGCCGTGTCTGCATTTTTTAGTGGTGAGAACTCTTCTTCTCTCAAAACTTCAAATGCCACAAAATTCCTACCAGCAAGGGGAGAAAACAGTGATCATGAAAACCAGAGCTAGTCATCAGAGCTGCTAATGCAACAACAACGTTCACGGTGAAAGGCTCATACATATTTTAAGGAGCAGCGATGTATGCAGCCTGGGGCAATCAAGCCAAGGGAAGCCCACAGCCCATCTGAAGAGCCAAGGAGAACCAGGCCTGTAGGATGGAAAAACACACGAAGCCTTGTCTCTTTGGGAACATAACAGTGACCTCCTGACTCTCTGGAGGCTGCATTCAGGTGAGAGGCAAAGCAACAGTTCTGCAGAGGTTCCACAGAAACCTCTCCAGACACTGGGAGGCTCCCAGACAAAACGACTCAGAGCACAGCAGGATGCAGAGCGCAAAGCTGTCCAGGGCTTGGACACAGTACAAGCTGTGCACTCACTGCAGAGCATCCCACCTTGCCCAAAAAATGTCCACTCTGCTTGGGTGTCTGTAGGTCAGGACCAAGTAAGGATACCAGTTCCCAGGGATAAACAAGCAGTATGGGAGGCCTCACAGGTGAATGTTAAGTACAGCTGTTTACCAGAAATGGGAATGCAAATTTAAAAAGCCCCACAGCAGTATCTATGTGTTTCTCCACTTCATGTGTGAAGCACAGCTGCCAAGCTGGTTTTGAGGTGTTAAAAAAACATAAGGAATCACTGCATGCAAATGAGTCCCGACACAGCTCAGAACTCAGCACTGTTTATATCACCCTGCTTTTGCCTTTGGTTTGATACCATTGTACTGAAGGCATGTCAGGAAACAGAGACTGGTTCAAACTTTGAGCCCTCAATCCTAAAGGAAATCCTCTAAAAAAAGAAATACTATCCCCAAACAAAGATAATTCAGTTGTCTGAGGTCTCTCTTTGCCATTTATTTAAGCCTAAAACAGAATCTTTACTGTTGAATTTAAGACCTTGGAAAATGCATTTTATAAGAACACATGCTAAATTACTACATCATTAAAATCCCAATTCCCTAGGCACAAGTAGCCCTGACTGCATATGGCAGAGCACTCTTAGCTATGTTGTAGAGCTTGGCAAGTCAATACCAACAGTTCCCACAGCAACAATAACTTGGCCCCACTGTGCTTAAGCAAACTGTTTTCCAAGAACGAAGGTTGCGTGCTGAGCCCTGGTGTAACAGCACCCAAAAACGTAACCAGAGCTGCAGTTGCCATGGAAAGACCCACAATCCTGAAAGACCCAATTTTTGCGAGTCTATACACTCCAACATGGGCTTCATGTGCTTTGCGCTCAATTTCCTTTTATTTTTCCCAGGCTGGCAGAGTCCAGACCAGCCAACACGTCCTTGGCAAGACGATCAGTCTGGGAGCAGGGTCAGTGCAAGTTGCAAGTGCCCCAAGAGCTCCCCTTGGAACTGCGCTGGTGTTGTTGGGTTGGAGCTGGACGTAGATTCAACAGCCTTCCTAACAAGCCACCTGTGGTGGTTTTAATCTAGGCCTTCCCTGGTTACCAATTTGTAACCAAGGAAGGGGCAGTGTTCCCAGTATTCCATACGATTTTTACATAAATCGTGGTATAAATAAGAAGGAAGGAGAAGCCTTCGTTCTTTCTTCTCTTCCGCCGAAGTTCAGGAACAGTGGGTCCCTGCATTGGTCTCTCTTATTTAAGGCTGAGGCTGCAGC